>NC_090179.1:4076819-4376819 GCF_024679245.1 Pseudorasbora parva
GTTGTAGATGGCTATTGCTGCGCGTTTAGCTAGAATACAAAACCAACCCATTGGGCCACTGAATCTGCATTAACGACAACAGCTGGGGCAACAGCCTTAGTCCTAATGGGTTGTTATCATAGCTATCAAAATCCAGTGTTCGGCACTTTGCGTACGTGAGTTTTTGTTGTAGATGTCTGTCTTTAAAAAAAAAAAAATTGTGTATTGTGCTAATTAATTGAGATTTCTTACAGCTCTTACAGGTTTTTGGCCTTGTCTGTTCCGTTGCTTCTATTACTCTCCCCTTTTTTGTAAGTCGCTTTGGATAAAAGCGTCTGCTAAATGATTAAATGTAAATGTAAATATTCAGTTTTTTGTACAACTTGTTAATAATGCTACACAAAAGAACGAGTAGCCTGTATTGTCAACTTCTGAAAACAAATTTATGTAACTGGCAAGCGGTAATGAAACTTGCATATTCTTTCAAGAAAAACATGAACATTACAACTTTGTTTAAATAAAACAGCTTGTTACATTATTGTGCAAATAACTTAAGAAAAATATATATACCTAATCAATAAAAAAATAAAACTATCTCTTCTTTGTATAAAGTTTAAGGAAAGCAATTTTGAAAAACATACAAGTCACCTGTAAGAAAAATATCCACTTTATGGAAGAGAGGGGGGATGAGACTGCGGTTTTGGGTGAGACACAGGTGTGGCACTTGGAGCAGGGGGGCCAAATTGAACCTCAGAAGGAGCAAGATAGCTAGGGTATGGGCTATAATTGAATGGTGTGGTAGGAGGAAATGCTGTTGGCCTCAGGCACTGAAATAACTGCATAATCAAATCTCTGTTCTCCCTCGAACGCCTCTCATCAGCCTCCATCCTTCTCATTTCAATATCGAGGTGACACCTATCAAAATCCATCCGTTCCTCCCAGCTTCCTTCTCCCATTCCAGTCGGTTCCTCTCGTACCGCATGAAGTCCCCGCCTGAAGCAGCTTCATGCTGGAAAATGCGGTCAAGGCCCTTTTCCACAGCTTCCATGACTTGTGTTTTCTTCCCTATACGTTTACGTCTCCCTGTAAAAAAACAAAACAAAAAAACAATAAGATTGGTAGACAGACATATACAGTCTTGTTCAAAATAATAGAAGTACCATGTGACTAACCAGAATAATCAAGGTTTTTATTATATTTTTTATTGCTACGTGGCAAACAAGTTACCAGTAGGTTCAGTAGATTGTCAGAAAACAAATGAGACCCAGCATTCATGATATGCACGCTCTTAAGGCTGTGCAATTGGGCAATTAGTTGAAAGGGGTGTGTTCAAAAAAATAGCAGTGTCTACCTTTGACTGTACAAACTCAAAACTATTTTGTACAAACATTTTTTTTTCTTCTGGGATTTAGCAATCCTGTGAATCACTAAACTAATATTTCGTTGTATGACCACAGTTTTTTAAAACTGCTTGACATCTGTGTGGCATGGAGTCAACCAACTTGTGGCACCTCTCAGCTGTTATTCCACTCCACGATTCTTTAACAACATTCCACAATTCATTCACATTTCTTGGTTTTGCTTCAGAAACAGCATTTGTGATATCACCCCACAAGTTCTCAATTGGATTAAGGTCTGGAGATTGGGCTGGCCACTCCATAACATTAATTTTGTTGGTTTGGAACCAAGACTTTGCCCGTTTACTAGTGTGTTTTGGGTCATTGTCTTGTTGAAACAACCTTTTCAAGGGCATGTCCTCTTCAGCATAGGGCAACATGACCTCTTCAAGTATTTTAACATATGCAAACTGATCCATGATCCCTGGTATGCGATAAATAGGCCCAACACCATAGTAGGAGAAACATGCCCATATCATGATGCTTGCACCTCCATGCTTCACTGTCTTCACTGTGTACTGTGGCTTGAATTCAGAGTTTGGGGGTCGTCTCACAAACTGCCTGTGGCCCTTGGACCCAAAAAGAACAATTTTACTCTCATCAGTCCACAAAATGTTCCTCCATTTCTCTTTAGGCCAGTTGATGTGTTCTTTGGCAAATTGTAACCTCTTCTGCACATGCCTTTTTTTTAACAGAGGGACTTTGCTGGGGATTCTTGAAAATAGATTAGCTTCACACAGACGTCTTCTAACTGTCACAGTACTTACAGGTAACTCCAGACTGTCTTTGATCATCCTGGAGGTGATCATTGGCTGAGCCTTTGCCATTCTGGTTATTCTTCTATCCATTTTGATGGTTGTCTTCCGTTTTCTTCCACGTCTCTCTGGTTTTGCTCTCCATTTTAAGGCATTGGAGATCATTTTAGCTGAACAGCCTATCATTTTTTGCACCTCTTTATAGGTTTTCCCCTCTCTAATCAACTTTTTAATCAAAGTACGCTGTTCTTCTGAACAATGTCTTGAACGACCCATTTTCCTCAGCTTTCAAATGCATGTTCAACAAGTGTTGGCTTCATCCTTAAATAGGGGCCACCTGATTCATACCTGTTTCTTCACAAAATTGATGACCTCAGTGATTGAATGCCACACTGCTATTTTTTTGAACACACCCCTTTCAACTAATTCAACTAATTGCCCAATTGCACAGCCTTAAGAGCGTGCATATCATGAATGCTGGGTCTCATTTGTTTTCTGAGAATCTACTGAACCTACTGGTAACTTGTTTGCCACGTAGCAATAAAAAATATACTAAAAACCTTGATTATTCTGGTTAGTCACATTGTACTGCTATTATTTTGAACAAGACTGTACATATGATTCTTTGAGAAGAGTGATTTATGTGAGGAGTTACATTTATACACAGAAATATACACAGAAAATTTATTTAAATGAACCACTACCATTGCTTGGGGTTGGATCTGGCCCTGGAGATGGTTGTGAACATCTTGCGGGAATTGAACTGGGTCCTGCAACATTCTCTTGATTGTCAGGTAAAGATTCTGTTGTGCTAGATGTAGTATCTTGCTCGAGATAGTTGGAAGGAGTGCTAGGTGCTGTGAAGACAAGAAAATATCTTTGCAATTATTGATCGCTAAAGAAGAGTATGAGATAACCGAGACGTCTTTTTTATAGACCTTAAATAGACCACTGATCATTTGTTTATATTTAACTATACTTTAATGTTATTTCATCTTATCAACAGCATATATATATATATATATATATATATATATATATATATATATTTTTTTTTTTTTTTTTTTTTTGTGTGTGTGTGTGTGTGTGTGTGTGTGTGTGTGTGTGTGTGTGTGTAAATGATATGCTGTAAACAGTGAAGCTGAATATACCTTCATATACCGAAATTACATTTCAGAATGTATTACAGGGCCTTACAGAATGTTCTTTGCTAAAATGTACTACAAATGTTACACATTTATTAATGTACATATTACTACAAGCTAAAATATGTAGCACAATATATTTTACATTGTTTTGAACAACATTTTCAAAAATATATGTATACATTTTGAATGACAGACAGACAGACAGACAGACAGACAGACAGGTAGACATGCTGTATGGGTAACTTGGACAATTAGTGAAATTATCAATACCAAAAGCATATACCGGTCGATAGAAATTAGGCAACATAAATAACGAAATAGTACGCCTACCTACGAGTTCAGACTGGCGCTCATCCTCCGAACTTCGATTATCCATATGATCCTCGCCCGGATCTGTTATTGGTCGGCAACCTAAAGGAGAGAGGAACGTCTACTCAGATAATGTTGCAGGAAGCCAATGGCTACCCAGAGAAATTAACTGATAACAAGTTATTCTTACCCAATACTGCATCCATTTCTTCAAAATATGGGGACTTCTTCGGATCACTGCCAGTCCGTCTGTTGTGCTTAATGCAGTCTCTGTACCTTTTTTTCAGGTAGTCGATTCTATCCTTCAGTTTTCCCCAATCTCCAAAATCGTCCTCAACTTTGGGACATTTACTTACAACTTCTTGATAAATCTGTTCCCAAATAGTGTGATTATGCACCATGGTCTCAAACTGCCTCTGAAAACGACGTTCTCCCCAAACCGAGATTAAACACAGCGATTCCTCCCTGCTCCAGTTTCGCGTTTTTCTAGTTGGCGCCATGTTTGTGTTTGCTCACGTGATAACAGGAAGCAACGTCATACGCACATGACGACAAGGTCATCGTGGTGCGTAAAGGGAGTTACTCCTCCCACTTCTGCTAGTTTTACTGAGATGTCTTATCCCGTGCGAATTGACCATTAATATTACAGACGTCCTGAGGTAAAACTACTTTACCCCCACGTCCCCAGGTTAAACTAATCCAGTCCGAATAGGGCTTAATTTTGTAATTTAACTTTGCTACTTTAACAGGAGTAATTAGTTATTTTGCTGGAATACAAGAACTGCCTTACACAATGGGCATGACCCAAACAGAAGAGATGGATATAGTTTAATCATCCCATGTTGTCTGGTCTACTTGGTTACAATAGAGCAAAAAAGGAGTCCAAATTTTGTAAAAGTCTTTTAGTTTCCCTTTAACTACATAAGTCAGTTTTTCCATGGCAAGGTTGTTGGTCATTTCTTTAAACCATTGGTTAAGGGAGGGTCCCAGGGTCTCCTTCCATTTTAAAGCAATAGCACGCTTTGCCTGGAGCAAACTAAAATCCACCAGTTTGCGTTTTCTTGTGTTCATCTCCAAATTCACTGGGTATATATGAAATAGACAAAGTTTAGGTGCAAGAGGAACATTTTCATCAGTCAATTTACCAATCAAAAAAACTATTTCCCTCCAAAATCTTTGAATCTCAGTACACTCCCATATACAATGATAAAGGGTACCAATTTCTTGTTTGCATTTTGAACAACTGTCAGGAATATTTTGATTAAATGTATGTAATTTGACTGGGGTAATGTAGGTCCGCAAAAGCCATTTATATTGCAGCAATTTAACCCTAGTATTGACACTATGATTTTGGGCAAACAAACAAGATTCCATCCATTCTTCTTTAGAAATGTCTTCTTGAAGATCGTTTTTCCATGCTGCTAAATAGGATAGTTAATTCTCTTTTGATCCCTCTAGAAGTATATTGTAAAAGAATGACTGATTTCCCTTTTCCCTTAAATGTTTTAAAGTGTGATTTTCTATAGTTGACAAAAGGGGTTCTGTATACGTTTTAATTTCAGAATATATAAAGCTTCTTATTTGTAAATACTTGAAAAAATGTTTCTGCGGGATATCATGTTTTCTCATCAGTTGTTGAAATGACATCATTATACCTCCCTCATTAATCTTTTACTTGGCTTACTCCTTTATGCATCCAATTTTTAAATCCCTTGTCACTTCTTCCAGGCACAAAATTTGTTTTACCCCAGATTGGTGATAGACCTGATAATGTAATTGCTTCATCTAAGAAGTTGTGAGCGTCGTACCATACCGAAATGGTGTTCCTATGGAAGGGATTGTGCGTAGATTTTTTGAGCATTTTAATTGGAGAAGAGTAAAGATACATCTGTAATGGAATTATTATTCAATTTTTTACAATATCTATCCATGCTGGAGGGTATGTGTCTACAAAGTAGTACATAGCAGAACAAAGCTGAGCTGCCCAATAGTAAAACTTAATATTTGGTACTTTAAGCCCTCCGCGTTCGTAGAGTAGATAGAGTAAGGACAAGCGTAGCCGAGGATGCTTGTTATTCCATATAAATCTTGTGAATGTTTTCTTGAGTATAGAAAAGAAGGTAGCTGGAAGAGGTAGTGGAATTGACTGGAAAAGGTATGGAAATTTAGGTAGAATTGACATTTTTATAATACTTATACGTCCAATGATAGAAATTGGCAATGCGTTCCATCTCTCAAGCGAGTCAGTGACTTTCTTTACTATTGGGTCGTAATTAATCTGAATAATTTCCTTTAAATTTGGGGTTATCTTAATTCCTAAATATGTAAAACCTTCAGGAGAGCTGGTGAATTGCCTACAGGTCAAAGAGTTTCTCCTTTCATCCTCATTCAGTAATAGCAGGGCACTTTTATTATTATTAACTTTGTAACCTGAAAATTCCCCAAATGTTGTTAATATATTATTAAGTGCTTGAATAGAAGGGTCTAAATTAGTAATAAAAGCCACAATATCATCTGCAAACAGAGATAAGCGGTGTTCCCTCTCACCTATTGTTATGCCTTTTATTTCAGGACTACTCCGAATTGTCATTGCAAGGGGTTCTAGTGCAAATAAAAATAAAAGAGGAGACAGTTGGCACCCCTGACGAGTACCTCTACTTAAATTAAAAGGTTTTGAAATTTGGCTATTTGTAATTATTTCTGCCTGTGGATCATTATAAAGTAATCTAATCCATATAATATACCCATCACCCAGCCCAAATCTCTTAAGTACCTCGAAAAGGTATCCCCATTCAATCCTGTCGAAGGCTTTTTCCGCGTCCAACGACAGGATTGCATGGTCTTTGGCATTTTTTTTTTTATATAGTATATTTAAGACTCTACGAATATTATGGAAGGCTTATCTTCCAAGTACAAACCCATTTTGATCATTCATAATTAGGTTCGGTATATGCATTTCAATTCTTTTAGCAAGGACCTTACAAAGAATTTTTGTATCACAAGACATTAAAGATATGGGCCTATAAGAAGATTTTTCATTGGCAGGTTTGCCTGGCTTTAATATAAGAGTACTTACTGCTGATCTTAATGAAAGAGGCAGTATTCCTTTTTCAAATGATTCATTGAACATTTCAAGTAAGTGTGGTAGTAGTTTCCCTGCAAATGTTTTATACATTTCTATTGGGAGGCCATCAGACCCAGGGGCTTTTCCACTATTCATGCCCTGTAGTGCTTCCAAAAGCTCTTCAATGCTTAGATTTCTGTCTAAATTACTTTTCGACCCCTCAGATAATTTAGGAAAATTAAGTTCATCAAGAAAGCGGTTTTGCCCTTCTAAATCATTGGTGTATTCAGATTTGTAAAGATTTTCATAGTACAATTTGAAAATATTATTTATTTCCAATGGCTCTACAGTCTTCGCCCCATTTTGTAAAGTTAATGAATTGATGGCTCTATCTGTTTGTATTTTTTTAATTCTCCATGCAAGCAATTTTCCAGGTTTTTCTCCCTGATCATAATATGATTGTTTTAGCCACATTAAGTTCTTAGCTATTTTACTGCTAGTTAATTCATTATATTGGGCTTTTAATAAAATAAGTTCTTTCCGCTTTACAGGGTCGTTGTTGCTAAAGAGGTGTTGCTCTAATACTTTAATTTGCTTTTCCAGATTTTCTAATTGTGTCTTATATGTTTTTGATTTATATCTTGTATAACTTAATATCTCCCCTCTGATATATGCTTTGAAGGACTCCCATTTGATTGAAGCACTAGTCTGGTTTGTGTTAATTAGAAAATATAAGTCTATTTTATTATCCAGAAATTTAACAAAATCAGGGTCCAGTAGCCATCTTGCTTGAAATCTAAATCTGGGAGGGGAAAATAAGAGATTTTCCATTTGGATTGTAAACGTAATAGGGGCATGATCAGAAAATAAAATACTATCATACCAGAATTTACCAACTTTGGACACTAGACTATTAGAAATTAAAAAATAATCTATCCTTGAGTATGTTTTGTATGTGTTTGAGAAGCAAGAGTATTCTTTTTTGCTCGGGTTAAGATACCGCCATATCTCTACTAAATTCAGATCTCGTATATACTTTTGGATAATTTTTTTAGACTGTTGATGGGTATTATCTATTCCTGAAGAGCGGTCCTACACTGGGTTTAGTACACAATTAAAATCTCCTCCAATTACATAATGTCCTGGATATGATGAAATTGTGAGAAAAAAGTTCTGGTAAAAGGAAGGGTCATCCAAATTCGGAGCGTATATGTTTACTAGATTAATTTGTGTCGTCAAAATCATACCATTAAGAACTATGTATCTCCCTAAAGGATCTATGTGTTGCTGTTTTAACTGAAATGGAACAGACTTGTGTATAAGGATCATGACACCTCTAGCCCGAGAGGTGAAAGAGGCATTAAAAACCTGCCCTGGCCATCTCTTTGTGACCCTACTAATCTTCTTTTAGTAAATGAGTTTCCTGTAGAAAATTTATATTTGATCCCATTTGTTTCAATCGACCTAATACTTGTTTAAGCTTAACCAAATTATTTAGTCCTCTTATATTCCAGCTACAGATATTTATCTCGGAATTACGGATCATCCTTATCTTTTATTACAGTGTATTAGAGATATAGCTGTGTCCAAGCACCACATGAAGAAAGCAAAAGAAAACAGGTGATTCCTCAACATCCACCTACCCCCACTACCGCCCCCCCATGAATTCCCCCAAACGGAAAGCATGAAAGTACCCCCAATAACCAACTTTGGTTATGAAACACGGTTGATCCATATAATATGGTGCAACATATGCTTGTTATCATCAGGTGTCATCACTAATGGCCAATCATCACTTAATTAATCTCTTAATTATCTCATTACCTTTAACACTTCTTCAGAGTTACTTTTAACACTCTTGAGTGTGGAGCCAAATAAACTCTGAGGAGAGTTAATTTAACACTGGAGTTTTTGCTGTGTATCACTGAAGGAAAGAGAAACATGATTTCATCAACTGAAGATAAAAGAAGACATCAAATCTCTGAAGATCTCATCAGAGGATTAAACAACTCCACAAACAGCATTACCAGCTTCACACATTACTAACCAGACTGACTTTATTTCTGTCAGACGTCTACAGAAGCTCTTATTGAGAATTATCAGATGATGTTTGATTGTTTCTTCTGACGTTACCATTATGGTGATCAGGGTTTGCTTTAGTTGGGCTCTTCAACATTGACGCAATGACATTAGTTTTTCTCTCGCTGCTGTAATAAACTGTCTATTTTCAATATATTTGTTATAGCAAGCAAAGCTGAGAAAAAAACATGAGTTGGTTATGTTGATTATTTAATAATGGTTTAACTCACTAATAGTTTAAAAGTCTTATCTATAAACATATAGCGGATGCTTAATTTTTTGTAAAATTGAACCCTATAATTTTATAACATCATCGTTGCAACAACCAGATAATTTGAAGAGCATGGGAACAGCTTGTGGTCAAAACATCTGAATCAATCTGACTCACACAGACATCAAGAATCGGCGTATGAATCTCAGCCGTGGTGACACTCAAAACTCCCAGCATGCATTGCGGCACGAATAAATTATGCTGCTGAATAGCCTGGTTATTTTCTTTAATTCTTACTATTTGCCTTTATTTTTGCTGCTGTTGTTGTGTTGACTTTGAGTAGTGTTTTGTGATGTTCAGAGTTGATCTGTTAGTTTTTTTTATTGATTGTCACCATTGTTGAGATTCATATGCTGATTCTTCATCTCTATGTGAGTCTAAATGACAGCAGAGAGAAAACAATTTGTTAAAATCATGACTTTATAAATCATTCATAACTAATTCCTAATCAGTGGTTGATAATTTCAGAAGGGTCCCAGTTTAATAACGTAAAATAAGGGTAAATGAATGCATTTTTAAAAGAATGGGTTTGTTTAGGGAAGAAACTCTGGACAAGATTAACAAACTAAACATCCTATTACAATTATAACAAAACATAACTTCTAACCATTTTTTTTCTTGGCTTTTTTGCTACAATGAATGTGTTTAAGAAACACACAGTTATAGCAGACAAAGAAAGACTATCATTACAAAGTCAAGGGCCAAGAGCCCAACTGAAGCAAACACTGATCACGATAATGGTGACCAAATATTTTCTATTAAACATCAACACCTAAAGATCTGATAATTCTCAATAAGAGCTTCTGTAGTCGTCTGACAGAAATAAAGTCAGTCTGGTTAGTAATGTGTGACGCTGGTAATGCTGTTTGTGGAGTTGTTTAATCCTCTGCTGAGATCTTCAGAGATTTAATGTCTTCTTTTATCTTCAGTTGATTTCATCTAAAGCTGTGGCTGAAGTCAGTTGTAGTTCTTGTGTTTCTCTGTCCTTCAGTGATTCTTGTTAACAGGTGTTCTCAGTTATCACTTAATTAATCTCTTAATTATCTCATGAACTTCATCAATGCTTCAATTACTCTAACACTCTGTAGTGTGTACACTCTTCAGTGTTCATTTAAAACTGAAGATTTTGCTTTGGGGTTAAAAGGGTTAAAGGTAAAACAGTAAGCAACTGTAAAATGAGAGCTGGTTATAAACAGTAGAGGGCTGTAAATTAACAGTACATTGCTGGCACCACAGCTGCCAGTAGATTACCGTTATTTTACGGCACAATTTTTTACAGTGTAGTAATGACGAGATTTAACTGAAAGCACGTAATTAGAGACATCGCGTTCATTAACTTGCAAAGCAAGTGCCTCAACTGTTAAAGTTATGATCACACACATGCATTCAAACCCCACACTGATTACAATATATATAATACGAATTGCAAGTTATTATTAGACCCAGTCAGCACATTCACGTGCGATTAACAGCACGCGATAAACTGCGTTTTATGTCTGGTAAATATTCATCACTCAAATGTCAGGATGGCGTCGTATAAAGGCTTTATAAACTCCTTAACCGGCATAGCATTCACTTGGTAAACAGTCAACTTACATTTATTTATTGACGCACACTTTGTACACACAGTCCAACTCGCACCTTCTGCTCTCTCGGCTGATGACGACTGACTGAAAGCAGAGTATGCGCATTGAACTCGGCCTTTCTAACAATCCAAGTACATAAAAAACAGATACAATGATGTTAATATAGTAACTAGGGGTGGGCGATATCTCGATATTTAAAATATATCGAGATATATATTTGTTCATATCGTATATATCGATATATTGTTTATATTTAATTCTGATTCCGCCACTTTGCTTGTTTGCCTTCCCTGTGCTGTGCTCGCCCCCGCTCGCGCGCCTCCCGCCCCTTGCTTTTGTTCCCCCTCCCCTCGCGTGTCGTCTCATTGAACACGGCTGCTTCCGCAACCAGGTGAGGATTAGTTATAATGTTGACAAGCGCGCACGTTGTTCAGGACTCAGTTTAGAGACCATGTTTTCCTTCTAACACAACTGCTTGCTAAAATTCATAATGAAATATTAATGTTCATCATAGTTCCAATCGCAAGTTTCACCCACAGTCAGGTGACTGACACTACTGGTGCGAGACGCGGTCGCAATCATGCCAGTTTATGATTTGTGTCTAACTGATTGCATGGTTTTCGGTTAAAATGTCAAAATGATCGCATATCATTTGAAAACATTTAAAAAGTATTGCAATATCATTACTATTATTGTTTTGTCAGCTTTATCACGGGATTATGAATAGGTCTATTCATGTTTTAACCAAGAGGGAAAAACGCGACATCCCGGGTGTCCTGAGACACGCGGTGCTCTTCTGTAAGTTGTACTGTATCATATTATCATATAGCCTACCTTCTGACATTCATATTTCGTTCTGTAACTGGAAAAGAAGTGAAACTCAGCTCATGTGTAGCCTACATGATCCGCATGATGAGTTTGAATTTTGTCAAACTCATGACAAACATCACTGTTTGAATTTTGATACAAATTTAACAGGAAGTGGTGTTATGACAAAATCAGGAGAAGGGGTTCAGCGAAAAATCGGCAGCTGGCAGCAGGAAGTTGCTGCCAATGGCAGCCGACAGTACCTGCCACTAAAACCGGACGTCGGCTGCCGTTTACTACCAGAAGTAGGCGGTACCTGTCGCTTTTAGCCACCGGAAGCAAGGCAAATATAGAACGAGTGATTTAATGAATATCAGCCTTATCATAATTGTGATATTAAATGATTAAATCTTGCTATAGTAGATAGGCTAGCTGACTTTTTATAAACAAAATATATGTATATCGTTCATTGCTATATGTTGAATTTGGTAGGTTGTTAGAAAAAAAACAAAGTGTGATGAGTTTCAAACACATCCCACAAATTGATTCATGGTGTAATTCAGAAACACTGAGCTAGTCACAAAATGTTAACTATGTTTTATTGAGAGTGAATTTAAGAGTGGAACTATAAAGACAGAATAAATAAAGAATCACTTCTCCAGCAACTGGCACATGTCACTTCAGAAACCTGGTTGTGTGTGTTTTTCAGATCTAATCACTTTTATTGTCACATAAGCAACAGCACATGCACTGTGGTAAGCGAAAGTCTGAGAGCAGTGCAGAATACAATTGGACATACTTAACAATACACATTATACACAATAAATAATGTACATATTATACACACAATGCATAATAAGATGAATGAATGAATGAGGCACAGTGGTTTCATATGAACTGATGTACACCCAAAGTGCTTTACAACCATGTCAGGGGTCTTTCCTACCACCACTAGTGTTCAGCATCCAATTTTACACATTGTACAGTTACAGAGGAACAGCGGGTTGAGAAGTAGGTGATGGCAGAATTGATGGTGTTAAAAGTGCAGTGCATAATACATTAGGTTCACGTTTGGTTGAAATTGTGTAAAGTGTGGAGTCTAAAGTGCAGTGTATGGCATAGCATAGAGTGGGGTTGTAAGGCACATCAGTTCGGGTTGTTTAGCAGGCCTGATAGCCTAAAAGAAAAAGAAGCCATTCCTCAGTCGGCTTGTGTGGGACTGGTGCTGCAGAGAGAGCAGTCCGTGGCTCGGGTGGCAGGAGTCACTGATGATCCTCTGGGCTTTATACACCGTCTGGACGGAGGGAAGCTCAACTCCTACAATGTGGTTTGTAGGTCACCTGCAGTGCAGTTTATCTACCAAGTGTTCTTGATGCTCTCCACAGTGCAGATGCAGAATGGTCTAAGGATGCTGGGGTTCATTCCAAACTTCCTCAGGCACCTGAGGTATAAGAGAGGTGCTGACGTGCTTATGTGTGCGGCTGTGCGCAAACCATGTGAGATCTTTAGTTATGTGAACTTAAAGCTGTTGACCTGCTCCCTACAGGCGTCAAAGGTGACAGGGTGTGTTCTCTGTCCTTTCCCCTGAAATCCACCACCAGCTGATTATGTTGTTGATGTTGAGTTAGAGATGGTTCTCCTGGCACCAGTGTGTTTCTTGAAGCATCTCTCTCCATTTTCCTCTTCCAGTGTAGCCTAGAGGATTCATAAGAAAACTGTGACGAGATTTACATGACCTTATTAACAGTAGTATACATACATGCACATCCATGTGAATACTATTCTTATTGCATTTTGCAATCAAATACCTATTAAACCGTTATCGCCAGATAAGCCGTGTTTAAAGGCTGCATTCTCCGGCAGTCGCATCTGAAGCCTGCATACGTCATAAGGCCGTCTCTTTTAAAATAAAAGTGAGTAGGACACTCCAAATGCGACCTTTGAACGAGTCCTTCTTTCACAGGAATTTGGAGTGTGCATGAGCTCTATCCTTCACAGCTGGAATAACCCACAATTCTTTGCGTCGCCGTTAACAACCGTCATTTTTTTTTATTTTATGAAAAGACGGCACCTCGCCAGATATACATGCAAGTGTTGATGTGGTGTTTAAATGCAATTAGTTCAAGCTTGTTTTTGTTTTTTAAGCTCGATTACCTCAAACAGATAGTTGTGGTAAACAGGATTACAACTGTTTAGTGCTTGTTTAAACGTTTAGAACAGTACATTGCTGACAAGATGGGAAACATTTCATAGTCATTTTCAAGTTATAAATAATTTCTCATTCATATAACTGGCGTGAGAGCACAACGAGGCTGAACGTGTTGGCATAGCAGCGTGATACTTCCTGCCTGTGTGTCCTACGAAGGACATCTCAATTCTGATTGAGGACACTCCGTATACTGCATCCTACACAGGACGGAGCCTTCAAAATTAAACGAAATGAGACACAGCTACTGTCTACAGGTCTCTGATTCTTTTTGGTCGACAAATGTAGCCTCGGAAATGAGACAGCTCCTGATAAAAACTCACCTGCCTGTACTTACTAACCCTGAAGACGCTGATCAGCTGGTTCAGGTGTAGTTGATCAGGGTTGGAGCTGAACTCTGCAGGACTGTGACCGAAACTGCACATCTCTGCTCCAAGGCCTGAAATGGAGAGGTCATATAAGGGAGACATTCAAAATGTTTACCTGTTGGTTTGCCTCCAGGAAAAGAGTTGGGAAACACTGGTCTAACCAGCAAATGTGTGCTTTCACAAGAATGAGTTCCCACCAGAATTTGTAATGCAAACATACAAGACCCAAGTTTACAAAAGCAGGATCACAGCACCTCAATGAGCACATGAAGTAGCATTTCTCTGGCAACAATGAGGCATACAAAACTAACAAAAATGAATGACATTGTCATTAAACACTATTTTCTAAACATCACTACTTACAGTAACGTTCCTTAATACAGAATGCACATCCTATGGGTGCAGTTAGTACTTAAGAAAAACATTTATTCTGTATTTTATTCAGAAAGATACTGTATACGGGGGAAACACTTGAAATTAGCCCGTCACACTGAATGTGCTGTTACCTTGTCTGTTGTTTCGTCTGCATCAAATATGCCCTGTGTCTTCCTAGAAAATATTATTTGGTTATTACTAATATTCCAAAATTTAAGTCAAAAATATCTTGAACTCACATAATCCATTCCTTCACTTCTTTATGACTGACACCAGCAGATTCACTGGTAGGAGTCATGCTGAAGCACAGTAGATACATTCAAAAGGATATTTAAAACGTCCCAAAATTGAATTTATTATTCAACACTTTTGAATAATAATTACAAAATGTATTATGCTTAGTAAAGTCAAACCCCCAGTCCAGCGCAATATTCAGTGTAGTAGTGTTTCTGCAAAATGCTTACTGTTTACTTTAAGTGTAAAAAAGGGAGTCTTTGATTCATTGTTTGAAAGCATGAAATAAATGAAAAGGCCATATTATTTATTTTCTTTTACAGTTAAATTATTATTATTTATGTAATCAGGGAGTTTTTTTTTTTAAATGTCGCAAAAGCACTTTGTTCCTACATGAACTGGCTACCTCTTTGCACTTCAATAAAAAAAAAAAGAAAAAAAAGATTTTGTGGTATTTGGCATATTTGTTTTTGCTGTAGTTTTAGGGGGTTATTTTTCCTGTGAAGATATCGAGATATATATTTGCTCCATATCGCCCAGCCCTAATAGTAACATCTAAGTAATAACTTACGGGATACAAAGTAAGTTAAAAAACGAATATAATATTGTTACAGGATATAATGGCTAGTAAAAAGTAATGATGGTAATCATGACATCAATGAAAGTCTAACCAGAAAATAAAATCTCTGCATGCCATCATGTTTTGGGCGAGGATGTAATCGATAAACTTTACGACAATTTTCTCGACAATGTTTTCCATTACGTCAATTTTGTCTTTTCTTGTCTTGTCAATTAAGTCATTTTCATCATACTCAATATCCTCGTGTACTCAATATCAGTGTCGAACATACGTCTGCCACATAGGTACAGGAACACAACAGGTCTGTGATTCCAATCTCAGACTGCGATTGAAACAGCATATCTAGAACCTCTTTCATCATTACATCGGGTGGTTTGGTACCATCAGCGCATTTGTCCGTCAAATCGTCCCATGAATTAGGCATTCCTCTAATTAACACCATATTTTTCTTGAGATTCACTTCACGCCTTGTTGTGTAGGTGTCAATTTGAAAACCGGGGTTGGATGCATCCGCAATAATCTTATGCATCAGATTACTCATCTGGTTTCTGTAATGATCTTTAAACATGAATTCCACACAACTCTTAAGGCCGGAGACACACTGCAAGCGTGGCGTTTCTGCTGCGTGTCAGCCGCGGGGCGGCTGCCTGGCGTTTTCTCTGCCTTTGCACACCAGAAGCGTGTCTGACGCGGCGCCTCTGCTGCTGGGAAGCCCTATACTTCATGTTAAATATAAATATATTGCCTATTGATACAGCAAAGACAACGTCGGCAGTAGCCTATTGACCATACATATATTTGGCATTGACGGCAAAATAGGCTACAGAATATTTCGTTCTGTATTGACAGGTTTAATATTTCAAAACGATAATTATGTTGTTTTTTGTTATTACAAGTAGGCCTATCTCTGCATTTATGTTAACCTAAAGACTTTCACACATGAAAATGTCATTTATTAATATGTATTCGTGTCAAAATGGCATATAAACTCCTTTTCCTATGCTGTTTTGCCTAGAAACGCTTCCAACATGCTCGCGTGTCGCGTGAAAAATAGGCGACTCTTCTATTTGAAGCATGCACGCGAGCCGCGCGGCTGACGCAGGCAGTATGCAAGCGCTAACCGGTTAACATGGGAGCCGAAATAAAAACGGACACGCCACGCAGCCGAGACGCTCACGACACGCTTGCAGTGTGTCCCCGGCCTTAGGCTGCAGTTCGCAACCATGCTGGAGGAGTCTTGATCGCTAGCCATTCACAATCGAAAGACCTTCCCAGAGATCAACGACGTCGTAGACTATATCCTTGCAGGATGCGTCCAGAAGTTTCCCCCTGATTTCTTCTAGCTTGACAGCAATGAACAGTTCTTCTTTCAATTCGTGCAGGATAGTACCGACTGTTCCTTGAATACGCTGAGGGTTAGATTTTAGCCCACAGCGGTTCAGGAGAATAGTAATGATGATATGAAAGAAGGGTTTAAAGGGATCCCCTGGTGTTGAGACTTGTATGGCTTAATATAACATAAATGATGTCTCTTACTGAATTATGTAGTAGAAAACCCATGAAAGATCTACGTTATTTTAAAAAATCGATTTTATATTTGGACCATGGGCGGCACCATTTTGTTTGCGTTCTAGGTTGATGACGTAGAGTGGTTGAACTCCTCAATCAGCTGGCGTTACCCGTAGCTATTTTTACCACAACGCAACTCGAAAATTGTTTCAGGGTTAAACAAAACCAATGAATTCCTTTGTAATTGTACTTAAAACACACTCAAACATACATGTGCACACAAACTCACCAACACAAGTCACAAACAGATCGGCGGCCGGGCACACACACCTGACAGACTGCGCTGTCTCAATCGAGATGTTGGGCTGCTCAGTCTCCACGACAGGGGCTGAATCTGAAATCGACCCCCTATACCTTGAAATAGGGCATTATTTGAAGGGACGGCCATTTGTAGTGTTGTCCGACACCATAGTGGACATGTTCAAGTGCCGCGTAGAAAACATCTCAGGTGGGATCTCCTTGTCATGCCAGTAACGTTGGAAGCCATCAGGACCGTCCAGGTTAAACATTTTCTCGTCTCGTCTTGCAAATTCTAAACAGGCAAGTTTTTGTCGTGGGAGGAGACTTGGCCTTTGAAGACGTTTTTTTTCTTGAAGCCCTTCTCTAGCAGATGACGTCTTATGGAGCTGAAGTCAGCATCAGTAAGGGCCTTAATTTGGGTTGAGGATCGACCGGTGTCTTCACGGACAACCCGTCGGATCCTGCGGATCAGTGCAGGTGAAATATTTTTGGGTCTACCACTTGACTTTTTTGTCCCGAAACTCGCAGTCTTACTGCGTCCATCCTCAGCAGCGATGGCGCGTTGCGAAAGGCCTTGCTTGTACAGCTCAACAATCCTGCCATGTTCAAAGAGAGAAAGCCTTTTTGCCTTTGCCATCAGGAGATCTTGACAGTATGACTGCTTGAAGGACAATGACATGAAAGCCATATTTTTGTGCAGATTTGACCTTTTTATGGCTATGGTCTTAAACTTTTGATCAGCTGATGAACGGCCTGTTTGAGTTTAAATGCAGTTTTCAATAAATTGCCTACTCTCTAGTTTTTGTCTCTTGCTCCTGTTTCTACTTTTGGCATTTTGAATCAGCACTTACAACCCGGTTATGATCCACAAGTGCAAAATCTGTAAAACTTGCAATGGATTCCCTGGTCTTAAGATTTTGTTCAGGAGTGTATATACATACACACACACACACATATATATATATATATATATATATATATATATATATATATATATATATATATATATATATATATATATATATATATATATATATATATATAGGTCCTTCTCAAAAAATAAGCAAATGTGATAAAAGTTCATTATTTTCCTTAATGTAATGATAAAAATCAAACTTTAATATATTTTAGATGAATTGCACACCAACTGAAATATTTCAGGTCTTTTATTGTTTTAATACTGATGATTTTGGCATACAGCTCATGAAAACCCCAAATTTTCTAAAAAAATTAGCATATCATGAAAAGGTTCTCTAAATGAGCTATTAACCTAATCATCTGAATCAACTAATTAACTCTAAACACCTGCAAAAGATTCCTGAGGCTTTTAAAAACTCCCAGCCTGGTTCATTACTCAAAACTGCAATCATGGGTAAGACTGCCGACCTGACTGCTGTCCAGAAGGCCATCATTGACACCCTCAAGCGAGCGGGTAAGACACAGAAACAAATTTCTGAACGAAGAATGCATTGTGGCATTAAGCATGTCACCATTGTTGAGATTCATAGGGTGATTCTTGATGTCTGTGTCTGAGTAAATCTTGCAGGAGTTCAAAGTGCTATAATGTACAATTTGTTTTAAAATGTATTCAACTTTTCTGGTTAAAACTATGTTGGATGTTTTCTAGAATAAAACAAGGTTGATGTTATATTGCTCATACTCAGTCACAAGATCAGCTAATTAAGCCACTACGCAATGATCATATTCTGATCATCAAGCAGCTGACAGCATCTGATTGTGTTTTCTCTGCTTTTCTTGCCATATAGCAAACCCTAATACAGCAGTCAGAGAAACACTAACATTAAAAAGTTATCCAACTGCCCAACTAAAGGAAACACTGATCACCATAATGGTGACATAAAAAACTATTAATTCTCAATAAGTGCTTATGTAGATGTATATCAGAAATAAAGTCAGTCTGGTTAGTAATGTGTGAAGCTGGCAATGCTGTTTGTGGAGTTGTTTAATCCTCTGATGAGATCTTCAGAGATTTAATGTCTTCTTTTATCTTCAGTTGATTTCATCTAAGGCTGTGGCTAAATTCAGTTGTAGTTCTTGTGTTTCTCTTTCCTTTAGAGCATCTGCTTGTTATCATCATGTAACAGCTTATTAACAGCAGGTGTGCATCATTAATTCTCAATCACTTAATTATCTCATTAACTTCAACACTGATTTGGTGTTACTTTTTAACACTCTGAGTGTGGACTCATAGTGGACTCATATAAACACCAGCAGTGTTCATTTAACACTGAGGATTTTGCTGTGTGCGTGTTCCCCTGATCTAAATCCCATTGAGAACATTTGGGGATGGATGCCAAGGGAAGTTTACAAAAATGGACGTCGGTTCCAGACCGTGGATGCCCTTCGTGAAGCCATCTTCACCACATGGAGCAACGTTCCCACCAGCCTCCTGGAAACAGTCGCATCAAGCATGCCGAAACAAGTTTTTGAAGTGATCAACAAGAACGGTGGGGCTACTCACTACTGAGTCCTTTTTTGACACTTTTAGTACTGTTGTGCATTTATTTTTGGGCTATGATCAGCTGTTGAACGGCCTGTTTGAGTTTAAATGCAGTTTTCAATAAATTGCCTACTCTCTATTTTTTGTCTCTTGCTCCTGTGTCTTCTTTTGGCATTTTGAATCAGCACTTACAACACGGTTATGATCCACTAGTGCGAAATGTGTAAAACTTGCAATGAATCCCCTGGTCTTAAGATTTTGTTCAGGAGTGCGTGTGTGTGTGTGTATATATATATATATATATATATATATATATATATATATATATATATATATATATATATATATATATATATATATATATATATATATATAATATATGAGAGAGAGAGAGAGAGAGAGAGAATCAAGAAAAAAGATTTTCATTATATTTTAATCTAGTGTTATTCACATATAATAAATGTTGTTAACAACTGAAATCCTCTGTCATGTGACAAAAAGTGACTAAATAGTACTAAAATTACTAAATTGAATTACATTTTTATTATCTTAAAAGGCTTGTACCTTTGCTTTCTGAAAAAGGACCACCAACTTTTGATTTGCCGTTGATGTGCCATAAATGGGACTGTGGGCTCCAGCAAAGTCATCTGTTTGCTGTGCTCTTAATGCACAATGAATGGCTGACATAGTGCCAATTTTCTGTCCTACAGTCTGTGCGAAGGCGAGCTGGAAGCTGGAAGCCAGATACACACTGGAGGTAATAGTAAGCAATTACCACTGGGTCGTTATTAGAGTTATTTAACTGTTAGGTAATACTTCTGTCACAATGTCTGCCACAGAGCTCTGTAGCCTAAAAGCTGACCAGAGCCAGTCAGTTCATGTGTAATAGCTGCATCCACAGTGCCAATGGGAGTATAGTCTGTTCTCCTTGTTAGGCCTGCATTCCTTAGCCTTCTCTTTAAGGTGCTCAGACTCAGGAAAATGTTATGCTTTGTTTTAAGAAAACCAAGTATCACATCATATGTGTGGCCCTCAGAGAATTATTGCTGGATTAGGCCTGCCTCTGTGAGTTCATGTGACACAGTTCCTGGGCCTGAAGGGAAAAGAGAACAGTGTCATTAGGAATGCAGAAATCCACAAATCTTAAACATAAAAATATATTAGCAGCAGTAACAAAGAAATTAAGAAGAGGCCAACTTTTAGATACAGTTTGAAAATGTTTTTAATATGCTCAATTTGTGGACAAATACAGGTAGTAAAAAGGCACAAACAACTGGCATTGGACTGGAACTTAAGCTTCCCACTTTTTTACAGTTGGGCCATATTGGGACGTTTATGCGTATGTGAGGATTTGCAGTGTGTTTTTGTATTTGTATGTGTTGTGAGGATTTGCGGTGTGTTTTTGTATTTGTATGTGTTGTGAGGACTTGCGGTGTGTTTTTGTATTTGTATGTGTTGTGAGGATTTGCAGTGTGTTTTTGTATTTGTATGTGTTGTGAGGCTTTGCGGTGTGTTTTTGTATTTGTATGTGTTGTGAGGATTTGCGGTGTGTTTTTGTATTTGCATGTGTTGTGAGGATTTGCGGTGTGTTTTGTATTTGTATGTGTTGTGAGGATTTGCGGTGTGTTTTTGTATTTGTATGTGTTGTGAGGTTTTGCGGTGTGTTTTTGTATTTGTATGTGTTGAGAGGTTTTGCGGTGTGTTTTTGTATGTGTTGTGAGGATTTGCGGTGTGTTTTTGTATTTGTATGTGTTGTGAGGATTTGCGGTGTGTTTTTGTATTTGTATGTGTTGTGAGGATTTGCGGTGTGTTTTTGTATTTGTATGTGTTGTGAGGATTTGCGGTGTGTTTTTGTATTTGTATGTGTTGTGAGGATTTGCGGTGTGTTTTTGTATTTGTATGTGTTGTGAGGATTTGCGGTGTGTTTTTGTATTTGTATGTGTTGTGAGGATTTGCGGTGTGTTTTTGTATTTGCATGTGTTGAGAGGATTTGCGGTGTGTTTTTGTATTTGTATGTGTTGTGAGGATTTGCGGTGTGTTTTTGTATTTGTATGTGTTGTGAGGATTTGCGGTGTGTTTTTGTATTTGCATGTGTTGTGAGGATTTGCGGTGTGTTTTTGTATTTGCATGTGTTTTGAGGATTTGCGGTGTGTTTTTGTATTTGCATGTGTTGGGAGGATTTGCGCTGTGTTTTTGTATTTGCATGTGTTGGGAGGATTTGCGCTGTGTTTTTGTATTTGCATGTGTTGGGAGGATTTGCGCTGTGTTTTTGTATTTGCATGTGTTGTGAGGATTTGCGGTGTGTTTTTGTATTTGCATGTGTTGTGAGGATTTGCGGTGTGTTTTTGTATTTGCGTGTGTTGTGAGGATTTGCGGTGTGTTTTTGTATTTGCGTGTGTTTTGAGGATTTGCGGTGTGTTTTTGTATTTGCGTGTGTTGTGAGGATTTGCGCTGTGTTTTTGTATTTGCGTGTGTTGTGAGGATTTGCGCTGTGTTTTTGTATTTGCATGTGTTGTGAGGATTTGCGCTGTGTTTTTGTATTTGCATGTGTTGTGAGGATTTGCGGTGTGTTTTTGTATTTGCATGTGTTGTGAGGATTTGCCGTGTGTTTTTGTATTTGCATGTGTTGTGAGGATTTGCCGTGTGTTTTTGTATTTGTATGTGTTGTGAGGATTTGCAGTGTGTTTTTGTATTTGTATGTGTTGTGAGGATTTGCTGTGTTTTTGTATTTGCATGTGTTGTGAGGATTTGCGGTGTGTTTTTGTATTTGCATGTGTTGTGAGGATTTGCGGTGTGTTTTTGTATTTGTATGTGTTGTGAGGATTTGCCGTGTGTTTTTGTATTTGTATGTGTTGTGAGGATTTGCCGTGTGTTTTTGTATTTGTATGTGTTGTGAGGATTTGCCGTGTGTTTTTGTATTTGTATGTGTTGTGAGGATTTGCCGTGTGTTTTTGTATTTGTATGTGTTGTGAGGATTTGCGGTGTGTTTTTGTATTTGTATGTGTTGTGAGGTTTTGCGGTGTGTTTTTGTATTTGTATGTGTTGTGAGGATTTGCCGTGTGTTTTTGTATTTGTATGTGTTGTGAGGATTTGCCGTGTGTTTTTGTATTTGTATGTGTTGTGAGGTTTTGCGGTGTGTTTTTGTATTTGTATGTGTTGTGAGGATTTGCGGTGTGTTTTTGTATTTGCGTGTGTTGTGAGGATTTGCGGTGTGTTTTTGTATTTGCGTGTGTTGTGAGGATTTGCGGTGTGTTTTTGTATTTGCGTGTGTTGTGAGGATTTGCGGTGTGTTTTTGTATTTGCGTGTGTTGTGAGGTTTTGCGGTGTGTTTTTGTATTTGCGTGTGTTGTGAGGTTTTGCGGTGTGTTTTTGTATTTGCGTGTGTTGTGAGGTTTTGCGGTGTGTTTTTGTATTTGCGTGTGTTGTGAGGTTTTGCGGTGTGTTTTTGTATTTGCGTGTGTTGTGAGGTTTTGCGGTGTGTTTTTGTATTTGTGTGTGTTGTGAGGTTTTGCGGTGTGTTTTTGTATTTGCGTGTGTTGTGAGGATTTGCGGTGTGTTTTTGTATTTGCATGTGTTGTGAGGATTTGCGGTGTGTTTTTGTATTTGCATGTGTTGTGAGGATTTGCGGTGTGTTTTTGTATTTGTATGTGTTGTGAGGATTTGCGGTGTGTTTTTGTATTTGTATGTGTTGTGAGGATTTGCGGTGTGTTTTTGTATTTGCATGTGTTGTGAGGATTTGCGGTGTGTTTTTGTATTTGCATGTGTTGTGAGGATTTGCGGTGTGTTTTTGTATTTGCATGTGTTGTGAGGATTTGCGGTGTGTTTTTGTATTTGCATGTGTTGTGAGGATTTGCGGTGTGTTTTTGTATTTGCATGTGTTGTGAGGATTTGCGGTGTGTTTTTGTATTTGCATGTGTTGTGAGGATTTGCGGTGTGTTTTTGTATTTGCATGTGTTGTGAGGATTTGCGGTGTGTTTTTGTATTTGCATGTGTTGTGAGGATTTGCGGTGTGTTTTTGTATTTGCATGTGTTGTGAGGATTTGCGGTGTGTTTTTGTATTTGCATGTGTTGTGAGGATTTGCGGTGTGTTTTTGTATTTGCATGTGTTGTGAGGATTTGCGGTGTGTTTTTGTATTTGCATGTGTTGTGAGGATTTGCGGTGTGTTTTTGTATTTGCATGTGTTGTGAGGATTTGCGGTGTGTTTTTGTATATGCATGTGTTGTGAGGATTTGCGGTGTGTTTTTGTATTTGTATGTGTTGTGAGGATCTGCGGTGTGTTTTTGTATTTGTATGTGTTGTGAGGATTTGCGGTGTGTTTTTGTATTTGCATGTGTTGTGAGGATTTGCGGTGTGTTTTTGTATTTGCATGTGTTGTGAGGACTTGCGGTGTGTTTTTGTATTTGCATGTGTTGTGAGGATTTGCGGTGTGTTTTTTATTTGCATGTGTTGTGAGGATTTGCGGTGTGTTTTTGTATTTGCATGTGTTGTGAGGATTTGCGGTGTGTTTTTGTATTTGTATGTGTTGTGAGGATTTGCGGTGTGTTTTTGTATTTGCATGTGTTGTGAGGATTTGCGGTGTGTTTTTGTATTTGCATGTGTTGTGAGGATTTGCGGTGTGTTTTTGTATTTGCATGTGTTGTGAGGATTTGCGGTGTGTTTTTGTATTTGCATGTGTTGTGAGGATTTGCGGTGTGTTTTTGTATTTGTATGTGTTGTGAGGATTTGCGGTGTGTTTTTGTTTTTGTATGTGTTGTGAGGATTTGCGGTGTGTTTTTGTATTTGCATGTGTTGTGAGGATTTGCGGTGTGTTTTTGTATTTGCATGTGTTGTGAGGATTTGCGGTGTGTTTTTGTATTTGCATGTGTTGTGAGGATTTGCGGTGTGTTTTTGTATTTGCATGTGTTGTGAGGACTTGCGGTGTGTTTTTGTATTTGTATGTGTTGTGAGGATTTGCGGTGTGTTTTTGTATTTGTATGTGTTGTGAGGATTTGCGGTGTGTTTTTGTATTTGTATGTGTTGTGAGGACTTGCGGTGTGTTTTTGTATTTGTATGTGTTGTGAGGATTTGCCGTGTGTTTTTGTATTTGTATGTGTTGTGAGGATTTGCCGTGTGTTTTTGTATTTGTATGTGTTGTGAGGATTTGCCGTGTGTTTTTGTATTTGTATGTGTTGTGAGGATTTGCCGTGTGTTTTTGTATTTGCATGTGTTGTGAGGATTTGCGGGGTGTTTTTGTATTTGCATGTGTTGTGAGGATTTGCGGTGTGTTTTTGTATTTGCATGTGTTGTGAGGATTTGCGGTGTGTTTTTGTATTTGCATGTGTTGTGAGGATTTGCGGTGTGTTTTTGTATTTGCATGTGTTGTGAGGATTTGCGGTGTGTTTTTGTATTTGCATGTGTTGTGAGGATTTGCGGTGTGTTTTTGTATTTGCATGTGTTGTGAGGATTTGCGGTGTGTTTTTGTATTTGCATGTGTTGTGAGGATTTGCGGTGTGTTTTTGTATTTGCATGTGTTGTGAGGATTTGCGGTGTGTTTTTGTATTTGCATGTGTTGTGAGGATTTGCGGTGTGTTTTTGTATTTGCATGTGTTGTGAGGATTTGCGGTGTGTTTTTGTATTTGTATGTGTTGTGAGGATCTGCGGTGTGTTTTTGTATTTGTATGTGTTGTGAGGATTTGCGGTGTGTTTTTGTATTTGCATGTGTTGTGAGGATTTGCGGTGTGTTTTTGTATTTGCATGTGTTGTGAGGACTTGCGGTGTGTTTTTGTATTTGCATGTGTTGTGAGGATTTGCGGTGTGTTTTTTATTTGCATGTGTTGTGAGGATTTGCGGTGTGTTTTTGTATTTGCATGTGTTGTGAGGATTTGCGGTGTGTTTTTGTATTTGTATGTGTTGTGAGGATTTGCGGTGTGTTTTTGTATTTGCATGTGTTGTGAGGATTTGCGGTGTGTTTTTGTATTTGCATGTGTTGTGAGGATTTGCGGTGTGTTTTTGTATTTGCATGTGTTGTGAGGATTTGCGGTGTGTTTTTGTATTTGCATGTGTTGTGAGGATTTGCGGTGTGTTTTTGTATTTGTATGTGTTGTGAGGATTTGCGGTGTGTTTTTGTATTTGTATGTGTTGTGAGGATTTGCGGTGTGTTTTTGTATTTGCATGTGTTGTGAGGATTTGCGGTGTGTTTTTGTATTTGCATGTGTTGTGAGGATTTGCGGTGTGTTTTTGTATTTGCATGTGTTGTGAGGATTTGCGGTGTGTTTTTGTATTTGCATGTGTTGTGAGGACTTGCGGTGTGTTTTTGTATTTGCATGTGTTGTGAGGATTTGCGGTGTGTTTTTGTATTTGCATGTGTTGTGAGGACTTGCGGTGTGTTTTTGTATTTGCATGTGTTGTGAGGATTTGCGGCGTGTTTTTGTATTTGCATGTGTTGTGAGGACTTGCGGTGTGTTTTTGTATTTGTATGTGTTGTGAGGATTTGCGGTGTGTTTTTGTATTTGTATGTGTTGTGAGGATTTGCGGTGTGTTTTTGTATTTGTATGTGTTGTGAGGACTTGCGGTGTGTTTTTGTATTTGTATGTGTTGTGAGGATTTGCGGTGTGTTTTTGTATTTGTATGTGTTGTGAGGATTTGCGGTGTGTTTTTGTATTTGTATGTGTTGTGAGGATTTGCCGTGTGTTTTTGTATTTGTATGTGTTGTGAGGATTTGCCGTGTGTTTTTGTATTTGTATGTGTTGTGAGGATTTGCGGTGTGTTTTTGTATTTGTATGTGTTGTGAGGATTTGCGGTGTGTTTTTGTATTTGTATGTGTTGTGAGGATTTGCGGTGTGTTTTTGTATTTGCATTTGTTGTGAGGATTTGCGGTGTGTTTTTGTATTTGCATGTGTTGTGAGGATTTGCGGTGTGTTTTTGTATTTGTATGTGTTGTGAGGATTTGCGGTGTGTTTTTGTATTTGCATGTGTTGTGAGGATTTGCGGTGTGTTTTTGTATTTGTATGTGTTGTGAGGATTTGCGGTGTGTTTTTGTATTTGTATGTGTTGTGAGGATTTGCGGTGTGTTTTTGTATTTGTATGTGTTGTGAGGATTTGCAGTGTGTTTTTGTATTTGTATGTGTTGTGAGGTTTTGCGGTGTGTTTTTGTATTTGCATGTGTTGTGAGGATTTGCGGTGTGTTTTTGTATTTGCATGTGTTGTGAACTTTTGTAGCGCGCGTATTGTCAAATTGATGAAGATGTTTCTTTATTTGCTGCGTGTTGAGCTGTCTCGGGTATGAACTAACCCTTTTAAATGTCTGTGCATGGCCCTGTCTCTGTGAACCCTAAATCATGAGAATTTCACAAGTAACTCAAATTTTTGTTGCTTATTTATTACTGAGAACCTTTGAACAAGTGTCTGTCTGATCTCTGCTCAGATGTATACATTTGTATGCATTTTAATTAGACATTATTATAAATAAATAAAAATAATGATAGTTAACAGTCTCGTATTGGCCTGTTTAACTGAGCCATTCATGGAACAAATAAAACAAGCCCTGACAATTGATAGAACATTTAGACACTTAATATTTCATTTTATTAGATCATTAGTTAATTGCATTTGAAAGATTTTACTTTCAATAAACATTTGCACTTTATTTGTAAAAGGTGTTTAATGCATGTTTGGCCTGGGTTTTGTTGCATTTGCACTGTTTTGACCAGCAGGGGTCGCCGTGGAGACGGGCGTCAGATTGAGTGGAAGCTTTGACACCAAACGCCACATTTGCTTCAACTGTTTCAGTGTTTGACGAAGCCTGTCTGCCCATCAGCAGTTACAAAATGCCTTAATCTATATTTAATTTATACAGTGAAGTTTATGCAGTTTTTTATTTTGATTATTCAATTTCTGTACCTGAACTACTGTTAGACTCTGAAACTTCAAGCACTTCATTATTAGCAATGTTCTTACTTTATTGCTGACAGTCCATTTGTATTCAGTCATGTTATACATATTAGTTGGAATCGAGAATTGTGAAATTTCACAAGTAACTTAAATTTTTGTTGCTTATTTATTATAATAAAATGTTACATTGGTCAACATATAAGTATTACACATACGTTCACAGTCTATGGACCCCCTAAACAAGACTTGGCCACCTCATGTATAAAAGTCTAGTTCCGTCACTGAACCTAGGGCTGAAAAAAGTTGGTCAGGTGTTCTCCATACACAGAGTAAAGCATAAGACTGATGTGTGTAAAATGCAAATGCAATGCATACATAAATACATACATACTTGTAAACATAATAAAAATAAAACAATTAAAGCATTGTCCTGCACTGGCCAAATGTATAATCACTATTGTCTGGTTCATCTCTGTCCCGTGATAACTTACACAAAACAGAAACACTTGAGTGAAATAGACTATTTTAATCTCAGTCACACCGAACTCATTATCCCAGAAAGGAGTCCGAGGAATTTGGAATGTCTTATGGGACATTTCTTTGCATGCTTAAAGGGGGGGGTGAAATGCTGTTTCATGCATACTGAGCTCTTTACACTGTTAAAGACTTGGATTCCCATCCTAAACATAGACAAAGTTTCAAAAACTAATGTTGGACGTTTGATGGAGTATTTCTGTGTCAAAAATACTCCTTCCGGTTTCTCACAAGTTTTTTTCGAGTATGGGTCGACTTGACGCTAGAGCGGAAGGTCCTTGTATGGGCCGTACGGGCTCTTCTCCCGGTAGGGTGCGCGCGCGTGACTAGAGCACGCCGTAAACAGTCTCTCAGATGCAGATCCAGTCGTCTGTGAACACTTATGTGGCGCCGCGCTTCTCTTTATTGCTATGGGTGACGTCGAGCGACTTCAACGCTTCAGCACAGCATTCTGGGAAGGCAGCGCTGCATTTGAACCGATTTGAACGCAGAAATGACGGGAAGCTTCACAACATCGTTTCAGTCGCGTCTCAAAATGGATTTACACGCCACTGCTGTCACAGAACTTCACCAAATCATACCAAAGAAGTGTGTTTTTGACGGAGCGGTCGCAGCGATAAAGGTTCGGTCCTGCTTTGGAAGCAGCCGGTGAGTAAAACTGCTTCAAATGTCTGTGCTGTTGGCTACCGTCGCGTGAGTAAACATCAGTAAACGACACGATCGCGTGCTTCGTCATTCAAATGTGCTAACGGACTCCATTGCTGTTCTCTGTATAACGTTACACTAGTCTGACGTGCAAAACCGTTTTGCTTGCTACTTCTAAGGTCTAGTCGCATACAATAGTCCATAAACCGAATCATGTCCTCATACACTGCGAGTAAACACACAAATGTTGACAGGCCACTAAATACAGTCCATACCACAGAGACGGACGTCCTGATGTTGCCGTTTCTCCTGTTCAATTTATTTCTCCCTCAGATTTGATTGTGGATCATTATCTGTATTAGCTGAGATAGCGATGGGTTTCTCCACGCTTGAGGACGTCACCGCTTTGCGCGATTGTCATTCTTTAGCTCCGCCCACACGATACGCCTCCAGGCGCTCGTTTTTTCCGGAAAGACTCGGTACAGCCCATATTTCTTTTATAAATATGATAAAACTAAAGACTTTTCGGAGATATGAAGGATGCAATACTACTCTATAGGTACTCAAGATTGACATGAGATTGACTGAAACTGAGTGTTTCACCCCCCCTTTAAGGCCACAGATGTTGGTCAAACCCCTGTTTGCTTAAAATATTGCAATAATGCAACCTGTTATTATTGTACATACATTAGTTCCTCATACTTGCTTGTTAATTTAGAGAATTTCGGGATCTACACTGGCCACAATTTAATTAAGCTCAGCCAGAGATAATCTCTTGTTGTTTTGAGTTTTCCAAGATAAAATACAATTAGTTTATTGCATTTGAGTTGCTTTCTTATTCTTAAATTTAGATTTTACTACACTTGCAGTAGATTGTGTTTTTTCTCTCACAAATGGAAGCAAAACAGTGCCATTTTGCCTGCAGGGAAGAGCGGGTATAAATGTGAATGTTTTGGTGTTTTTGTTTCCCCTAGAGCTTTTCAAAATACATATTTCAAAGCAGATTTACATTAATTTATGATGTAATGCCCATAGTTCGCCATATTGCAACTAATTATACCAACGTGCATCTTATATGGGGGCCAACCAGCTTTTCTGTTATTGGCACAAGTCTCTTTTGGATTGTAGTACAAACACATAAAATGGATTTTAACTTCCGCTAATAGTTCTCCAGTTCTTCCAGTTCCAGTTAGCCTAGCCTATACTCACTCCTGTCTATGTGTTAAAGGTGGGGTAAGTCTTATTTCAAAACCGTTTTAGAAAAAGGACACGGGCCGAGAGGAATAACAAACTTGTAGCCAATCAGCAGGTAAGGGGCGTGTCTACTATTGATGGTGAGAAGAGCGCTCGCTCTCACTCTGTGCACGTCATTATTCAAAACACACGAGTCACACATGACGGACATTAGCCGAGAACTAGCCTAATATATGCTGCTTGACTATGCTCGTGTGTCATGTTCGCTTGTTAGTCCATTTGCGACCCGTTCATTTCCACACCGTATGGAGCGTCTAAATCTCCTCACCGTGTGCTTCAAGATCAGCTCACACAATGTCTCCGACAAGTAAGATACTATATGTTTGTTTCCTCTTTTCATGATCTATATAACCCTTATCCAGTCATAATTGTAATATGTCATTAGCTGGACTGTCGTGCTTGAGTTCTATAGAGTTTTTCATGAGAACAGTTTGATCGCTATCTCTAATTTGGTCATAATTGTAATATAATATGAGCCGAAGAGAGCTCGTGTTACGCCTCTCTTCATCAGACTGCACTGGTTGCCAATGGCTGCTCGCATCAAATTCAAGGCACTAGTTCTTGCCTACAAAAGAACCACTGGCTTGTTCAGACTTACACACTCTCCAGAAGCTTGCGTTCTGCGAGTGAGCGGCACCTCGTGGTTCCATCCCAAAGAGGCATGAAATCGCTCTCGCAGACATTTTCCTGGACCGTTCCCACCTGGTGGAATGACCTGCCGATCTCAATTCGTGCTGCCGAGTCTGTAGACATTTTTAAAAATCTTAAGACACATCTTTTCCAATTGGACCTGACCAATAAAGAATAGCACTTAACTATCCATTACATTTTATTTGTTTGTCAAAAAAAAAAAAAAAAAAAGTGTGTACTGTGCTAATTAACTGAGACTTCTTATAGCTCTTACAGGTTGTTGGCCTTGTTTGTTTCGTTGCTTCTATTGCTCTCCCCTTTTTTGTAAGTCAATGTAATTGTAATATGTCGTTAGCTGGACTGTCGGCTCGTGCTATAGAGTTGTTCATGAGAGCGGTTTGTGATTTTGTGATCGCTATAACTCTAATCTGGTCATAATTGTAATATGTCGTTAGCTGGACTGTCGGCTCGTGTTCTATCGAGTTGTTCATGAGCGGTTTGTGTGTGTTTTTGTGATCGCTGTAACTGTAATCTTGTCATATAGTTGGACTGTCTTGCTCGTGTACTATCGAGTTCATGAGAACGGTTTGTGTTTTTGTGATAGAAGGGATGATTTTTTCATTGAATATTCGACCTGGATTAGATACACAGAGATTCTGCCATAGCCGTTGATGCCTCTGGGTTACGTATGTGTGGGGCGGCGCTATCAAAATAGGGGCGAGACCCTTTTGGGGGTAGGGGCGTGTTTGTTTTGGTGATTTGAAATACCAACAACGGTTACCAGATAGCATTTATTTGTCTTATTGTCATTTGTTTATAACTTATTTTATTACTGACCATTTACTTTATACTTAATTACTTGAGAACCTTTTACCTATATTAAGCAACTGCTTATTGCTGTGGTTTACTTTTTGGTCTTATTTCCCACCCTAAGCAATCATGTTACTAAATCTAGATAGCATAGCACACCACTGGACCTGCCCTTTTTTTGTAATGCCAAACAAGATTCTTATATTTAGTTTGTTTTATTGCCATGTGTGACTATTGTGCATTTAACATAGTAAATGTGGCATCCTAATTATGAGGGGAAAAAATTAGCTATGAGGAAGTGCAAGTTTACTAAAACTTGAAAAAATGAATTTGCTTTGCAAGTAATTTAGAGATTCTGCGTTTCCTTTGTACGCTTTTTTATTGCGTGATATAGGTAATTAATTTTGACTTGGTGAAACCTGTAGATATCCTGCCAATAATAAGGAAAGCAAACTTAACCCCAACTTAAAATAAGAAAAAGTGTCTGAGGTCTTTGATCTCTCAGACCAATACAGTATAGATTGAGATCAATAAATAGTTTGTTCCTAAATCAAAAACACATATTATTCTTGATTATTCTATATTCTATAAATCCAATATAAATCCAATTAAACCAAGAAACACAATCACAAAGAGTGTTTGTGAATATTTACGTGTGGCAAAAATTGTGTGTTCTGCAAGTGTGTGAGATGAGCCGCTGGGCAGTAATGGCAGGGGGGGGGGGGGGGGGGGACTTTGGAAGGTATGAGTGTTAAGGACTGTAAAAAGTATTTGACCTGGAGAACTCGACCAAACTGTTCAACACAAAAAAACGTGATTTGCTCTGTAGTCGGCATCTGGAGATGCAGCACGCAACACTCCAGCAATCACACCGGCAACTTCTGCTCAATCTTGCGTTCGCACCAGCCCAAACACAGCGTGGTCTCACTGACTGGCTATTCAGTTTCCCTCATCTATTTGCCCGCACAGCATCAAAGATCTTGTATGCTTTCTTACAAAGACTTCAGAAGACACCTGTGAAGAGATGACTGCAACTCCTCAAACTTCAGATGATGAAAACTTTCAATCCCTAATGCTACATTTTATACATATTGTAATCAATATGTTCACAGCTAGAAATAATGACTTCACTGAGCTCATTGTTTCTGCCTTAATACAATGTTAGCTAACTATGTGATTTGTATATGCACATTTCTGAAATACATAACTTGGACACAGTCACCTCTCATAACAGATCGCTCTAAATTATAATGTAATAGACACATGCATGCATTTTCTGTAAAGCTACTCTGAAACAATATGCATTGTGAAAAGCTCTATAGAAATAAATGTGAATTGAATTGTTTTGTACAGCCACAAGACAATGACTTGAGAATTAGAACATCCTAGAAACTTCTTTTCCGCCTCTATTTAAAATACTTTTTCCTTTTGTACACATTGCAAACAGGACTAGTCCTCCACATGCTGTGCTTAATGAATGGCACTGTTTCAGTTCTGTTTAAAGTTCATTTACCAATTCTGTGATAACTGATGGCTCAATGGCACAATTCTGCTGAATGCTTGTAAGGATGCGTCTGATTAAATAAAAGGGAATGTTTCTATTAGCAGATTAATTCAGTTGGCTGGACCATGGAAGAGGCTTTCCAGTTTAATCAGCAAATAACATTTTCTCACAGAACTTTTCTCACTGCAGTATTTTATATTGATTCACCCTCCTCATCCAGTGAGGGAAAAAATGTTTCCACGCTCCTCTGTGTCATTTACATAAATTGACAGCTCTGCCAGGATCCAATGTTCTTTTCAGCACTTTTTAAAAGAACAGCAGGTTTAAATTCAGCTGCTGAATGAGATGCATGCTTTATTCTTTTATGAATAGCAAATGTTCCATACACATTTGTCTGAAAAACACAATCACAGAAAACTCATTGGACAGTTTCTTTATGCTTTAGATGATGTCTAATGTGTTAAGAAAAAAAGAAAAAAAACTTTCTTGTCTGGTTATCTTGTCAATCTTGTCAAATGTGAATGAAGTCATAAACAAACAGGGACAAAAGACAACAACAACAACAAAAACGCCATAGCCTAACTGTGAATGTTACAGTAATTGTCAAAGTTAACAATAATTCATGGGTAAATGTTTGGTTGGTAGTTTGTCTCCCCCTACAGGCTGTTCTGAGGATAATGCATCATAGTGCTGTTATTATCATGTGACTGATCAGATGACTAGCACTTTTAGGCCTGTTCGACTTCATGCCACGTTGCAAAGTTCGGCTGCCACCTGACAAAAGCAATGCATTCTGATTAGAAAATCTGTCCAACTCTGATCGCCGATGCAGCCGCCTTATGATCACATATCAATGTACCACAAGAGCAAAACGAGACCGGTGGCCTAGGTCCCTAAAATCGCCATCCTACGCCAGGTTCCTGACTGGGGTGGGTGAGAGAGAGAGAGAGAGAGAGAGAGAGAGAGAGGAGGGGCCCTGGAATTATCGGGACTGGCATGTGATGAGGCACACCTGAACATAAAGAAGTCTCGTCACCGCTGCACTTAAAAACCGAGCGTGCCTCTACTGGAGAGACCGGTTTCTTCCAGGTTCATGCATACTGGTGGCCAAGCAACTCCAGGAACGCACTTAAGCATTTCATTTTCCTGTCCTCTTTAGCCTTCTCTCCTCTATTACACTGCTTTCAGTACCCACCGTCTCTCAACCATGCTCCACTATCACACACAGATGGCAGTGCAACGCTGCTAATCTGCATCATATTCCTCCCTCTACTTAGCCTGACAAGCCAGACCCACATCAAGATGTTTGGTTTGGAAACTCACCATAGACAGCTCAATCCGAGGGGCGGATAAACGGTTGTCTTTCAAACTCCCTCTGCACGTGATAAGATAAATAAGACAAACTTCCTCTAAGCGCTACGACCAACCAGAGCAACGAAGGTGAAACAGAGCTTGCTTGATAGATTAAACATTCGCCGTATCCGGTCGGCTAAACTCCGAACACATCTTCCCTTTTTAAGAATGACTTCAGTGCCGTTCTTTGTTCTTTTCTCAGAGAAAAGCTTAACTCCAAGTCTTCCAGAGTCGCGGTCAAAGCTGATTCGAAAGACCGCCGTTCGCCAGTTTCTTTGTTTACTAGAAGCAAGCAAGCGCAACTCGGCCGTCGTCATTATGGCCCCGCCCACCGACTCTATACACGATGTGATTGGCCCGGCAAGAGTTAGGCGTATACAGCTCAGAAGGGTATTGAGAGTTGCTAGATGACACTCGCGGGCAGATTAAATTTGCTGCCGCTAGGGTGCGTCTAGATTTCTAGGCTACCCTCTACTAATAACTACATAGACTCTGGGTCTATGGGATTGTCAGTCAGCTGTAAACAAAGCTGACTTCATTCCAGCCTTTGCCTCTCAATCCACTCTGAATATCTTGGCCTTGACTGAGACCTGGATCCGTCCAGAAGACTCAGCAACCCCTGCTGCTCTCTCTAATAATTTCTCTTTCTCACACACCCCTCGCCACACTGGCAAAGGTGGAGGCACAGGTTTTCTTATCACAAACAATTGGAAATACTCAACCCACACCTCTCTATTCAATAACAACTCATTTGAGTAATAATAATGATACATTTTAATTGCATTGCACTTTACATTTGTAACAAATCTCAAAGTTCTACAGTTAAGATAATTTAAAAAATGGGAAAATACAAATAGATTCAATAGCTAAAAGACATAAGTTTTCCCAAAAAGAAACGTTTTAAGTCCTTTTTTAAAAGCCTCAAGAGCTTGAGGTGCCCTCAGATGGTCGGGTAGGGTGTTCCAAATCCGAGGAGCAGCAGAACAGAAAGCCTGATCACCCATAGTGCTGAGCTTAGTCTTGGGAAGATGAAAGAGGTTTGAATTTGTTGAACGAAGTGATTGAGCTGTAGTTGAAGGTGTGAGTAGTTCTTTCAGATAGGAGGGGGCATTTCCATAGATGCACTGGTGAGTTAGAAGGGATCCTGATGAGAAGTGCATTTACAGTAATCCAGTCTGGAGGAGACAAAGGCATGGACCAGCATTTTAGCATCTGCTAAGGTTAGTGTTGGATGGAGTTTAGCAATATTTCTAAGATGGTAGAAAGATGTCTTGCAGAGGTTTTTGATATGGGCTTCAAAGCTGAGTTGTGGGTCAAATCTTACACCAAGATTGGTGACAGTTGTGCAGAGGGGAATGTCTTGACCAGAGATAATTATACCAGTGATGGAGGAAGACTGTGTTTGATGTGGTGTGCCAACAAGAATTGCCTCAGTTTTAGAGCTGTTTAACTGAAGGAAGTTGTGCTTCATCCACACCCTTATCTCCTCCAGACAGGCAGTGAGTGTTGAAGTCGTAGATGATGTTGGTGAAATTGCAGAGGTGTGTGTTTCAATTTCATGTACAGTTGTGTGTCATTGGCATAGCAGTGAAATGAGACTCCATAGCGGCTAATGACATGGCCAAGGGGGGTGATGTAAGTGATGAAGAGAATGGGGCCAAGGACTGACCCCTCTGGACCTTGCACTTCCAAGTCAAATATACTCTGATCGGTTAGTGAGGTACGATTTAAACAAGTTTAAAGCAGTGCCAGTGAGTCCAGTGGTTTGATGCAGCCGGTTAAGGAGTATGCCATTATCCACTGTATCGAAAGCAGTTGACAGATCGAGGAGTATGAGGAGGGATGGTGAGCCCGCATCAGCTGTCATCCGTAGGTCATTTGTGACTCTAACCAGGGCTGTTTCCTTACTGTGTGCAGAAAGGAAACCATGCTATTAGTTACAGCTCCCGTTAAAATCCATCTTGTAGTCATTTACTGCCCTCCAGGTCAATTGGGCACCTTTGTTGAGGAACTGGATGTGCTGCTGTCCTCATTCCCAGAGGATGGCAGCCCACTTGTAATCCTTGGTGATTTTAACATCAACCTGGACAAACTGGATTTGCAATCCCTTCTAGACTCATTCGATCTCAAACGCCTTATCACTTCACACACCCACAAATCTGGCAACCAACTTGAACTCATCTACATAAACAACTGCACTGCAGACAAAATTTTGGTCAAACCTTTACACTTCTCAGATCATTACTTCATCACATTTAATCTACATCTTAATACTTGTGCACCTCCACTCCTTTTACCAGTTATTCTCAGACAAAACATGCGTTCTCTTTCTCCGTCATCTTTCCACCACTGTCATCCTCCCTTCTGTCACCCAGACAATTCTCCTCTATGAATATCAACACTGCAATAGACAATTTATGTTCTACTTTAACTTCTTGTCTAGATAGTATCTGCCCTTTATCTTCTAGGCCAGCACGCTCTACTCCTTATAACCCTTGGTTATCTGATGTGCTTTGTGAACACTGGACCAAACTTAATGGCAAAAATCAGAAAACCCATCTGCCCTAGCTAAGTATCAATCTCTAGTCTCTCCCTTCTCAAATAATGTCCATGCAGCTTAATCCTCATATTTCCACAACAAAATCAATAGCACCTCAGACACACACACTTTTCAGAACTTTCAGCTCTGTCCCACTCCACCACCTCTTTATCCCATTTTGATAGTTAGCCTAATATAGTCTATGGAGCAATGCGAAAGCTCGCACTCAGTTTATCGGAAATCATTTTCCGATAAAGCATTTTGTGTCATTTGCTGTGATAATGATAATACAATGTAGAGAGAGAAAGTTTGTGAATGAGACGTTTGTTTGCACGTCTTACGCTTTGTTTTTAAAATATTATGCACATTTGTTTTTATAGCTTTCCTGTAGCTCAACCAGTAGAGCATGGCGCTAGCAACGCCAAGGTCATGGGTACGATTCCCAGGGAAAGCAAGAATTGACAATAATGTAAAATGTGTACCTTGAATGTAGTGTAAGTCGCTTTGGATAAAAGCGTCTGCCAAATGCATAAATGTAAATGTTTTTTCAGCTCTTATGGTAATGTTTTGTTGTTTTTTTAGAGTGAAAAGGACACAATTATAAACTTCATAAACCATCAGTAGCATTTGGCCATCATTCAGATGAGGTCTTGTACATTGTGTCCAAAAACAACTTGGGATAAGGTTTTCACACTGACAGCTGGCATTGTAAGACAGTTAGCAAATCTGTTTTTTTGTCCGAGTTAGCAACAGTAACTAAGGGGGGTGGGGCTTACCGATAGGTCAATTGTGTGAGACACAACACTTGATTGTGCTTTATCTGATGTATATATGACAGCTTTGTATATGAGACAGAAATATGTATCGTCTGTCATAGTCTATTGCATTATAAATATGCTTTATTCTCATAAAAAAAATACATGTTACATCTGGCTGAGCACAAATAGACTATATATAGTAGTAATTGTGTGCTTTCGTCTTCATGTTACTTTAGTTAATATGTCTTTATCTGCAGATTATTCAACTACAGTGATATCTGGATGTCTTCTATTTTAGGGATTTTAGAATATCATGTTACGCCTCACTTGGACTTTCTGTGCGAGGGCGCCCCAGGTTATGATTATGAATAAAACAGATGTGTATTCTCGCTCACAACACCATAGTTCGGCTAAGCTATATCAAAGGTTTGTATACACAACAAGGTTCAACTTCTTGTTCGACATCAGCACTAATTTAATTATCTACTCAATCTGACCCGGTTTACATAAAGATGGCATCCCGTATTGCAATTGAAATCGCGGCATGGAAACAATCATTCAAATATTTTATGAATAAAGTAAGCTAGCAAAGTACACTCCTTTTATAAACACGTTGAAACTGTCAAATGCTTCAGTTAAACTCCTACACTATGTGAAAACACCCGTTATAGTCTTATCTGACTACACTGCACCATGAATCTATTGTATATTCTACTCTTCATTGTTATTATGAGTTAGCCTAGAAATCTAGACACACCCTAGCGGAAGCAAATTTAATTTGCCCGCAAGTGTCGTCTAGGAACTCTCAATACCCTTCTGAGCTGCATTCCTTACAATCTGGACGGGCCAATCACGTTGTGTATAGAGTCGGCGGGCGGGGCCATAATGACGGCGGCTGAGTTGCGTTTGCTTGCTTCTAGTAAACAGAAACTGGCGAACGGCGGTCTTTCGAATCAGCTTTGACCGCGACTCTGGAAGACTTGGAGTTAAGCTTTTCTCTGAGAAAAGAACGGCACTGAAGTCATTCTTAAAAAGGGAAGATGTGTTCAGAGTTTAGCCGACCGGATACGGCGAATGTTTAATCTGTCAGCGAGCTCCGTTTCACCTTCGTTGCTCTGGTTGGTGGTAGCGCTATCCTATCGCGTGCAGAGGGAGTTTGAAAGACAGCCGTTTATCCGCCCCTCGGATTGAGCTGTCAATGGTGAGTTTCCAGACCAAACATCTTGATGTGGGTCTGGCTTGTCAGGCTAATTATGAGTGTATTCAGTATAAGACCCTCATGTGACACTTGTCACGTACACACAAAGGAAATGGTGCGAGGACTCAAGTGCAGGAAAATTATAATTGATTTACAACAAATAAAACATAAATACAAAACAAAACCCACGAGGGGGAAAACGTAAACTAGAAAATACATAAACTGAACACATACCACGTAGAAGTCACAGGGGACCGGAAGACGTAGACAGTACATAACAAGGATCCGACACAGACTGACAAACACAAGGAGCTTATAAAGGGAAGAAATCGAGGGAACAGGTGGGAGAAATCAACACTAATCAGATAACAAGGGGAGGGATCAGACAATTACATGAGCACATGCTCAGAATGACAAACCCATGTGCACACAAGACAGGACAGGCATGTGACAACTATGGGGTCTCAACTGGGATTTAATATCAGACTTGAAAATCAGACTTGTAAAAAACATGTCACCACCTCCCCAGTTTGCCAATGAATAATAATAATGAAAAAATAAATAATTGTTAACAGCTATGTTCCCTTCTCCTGTCTCAGCTCACACACAAACACCACAGAGCGAGAGCATGTTCAAACAAAAGCACATCTTTATTGACAAATAAATAAATAAATAAATAAATAATAGGAAGTGTTGATCTTCCGGAGGGGTTTAAGCCAAAATAATAAACAAAAGTGAATCTAACTAACAGGGGATTCAAATTAAAGGGTTAGTTCACCAAAAAATCAAATGTCATTAATGACTCACCCTAATGTCGTTCCTCACCCGTAAGACCTCCGTTCATCTTCAGAACACAGTTTAAGATATTTTATATTTAGTGCGAGAGCGTATCCAAGTGTATACACACTTTACTGTCCATGTCCAGAAAGGGAATAAAAACATCATCAAAGTAGTCCATATGCGACATCAGTGGGTTAATTAGAATCTCTTGAAGCATGGAAGACACATTTTGGTCCAAAAATAACAAAAACTACGACTTTATTCAGCATTGTCTTCTCTTCCTTGTCATGTTCAATCCTCAAATAAAGATTCAAACGGTTGTGAATCAGTCAATTGATCAATGATTTGGATCACTTGCCAAATTGCTGAAATCACGTGACATTGGCGATCCGAATCATTGGTCGATTCACTGATTCATAACCGTTTGAATCTTTATTTGAAGATTGGACCAAAAGGTATTTTAGATGCTTCAAGAGATTCTAATTAACTATCTGATGTCACATATGGGCTACGTTGATGATGTTTTTTATTTCTTTTCTGGACAAAGAAAAATTGAAAAAAAAAAAAAAAACTTGTGCAAGAGAACCTGTCCAGAATAGGGTTAGGTCACCCACAAATGAAAATTACCCCATGATTTATTTACCCTCAAGTCATCCTAGGTGTATATAACGTTCTTCTTTCAGACGAATACTATCAATTATGTTAAAATGTGTCCTGGCTCTTCCAAGTTTTATAATGGCAGTGAATCACAGCCCAAAATTTGAAGCCAGAAAAAGTGTATCCATCCATTATAAAAGTAATCCACACAGGTTACTCTGGGGGTTAAAAAAGGCCTTCAGAATCGAATCTATGGGTTTTTGTAAGAAAAATATTCTTTGTAAGTTGATTACAGAAGGTGGTCCACCGGAAGCTAGATATTTTACTTTAAAACTTGTGTGACAAGTCTCCCGAGCTCTCATCAGCGTCGCCCTGGCAATTGATTGAAAACACCTGCACACGATCAGCATGGGCCGGATCGTCACAGCTGCAGGCCATCAGGCCCGGGCATAAAAGCCTTCACTCTGGGACACCAGTTTGAGCACGATCTCCATGCAGCACTACGCTAATCCTTGTCTCTCTCTCTCACCCAGACTGCAGCCTGTGACGCTCCGGCCACCTCGCCGCACCTACGTCACCGCTAGCACCAGGGCACCAGGAAGAAGGACACCTCCAGCGCACCTGCACCTAAATCACCACGTATTGTCACTGTTCACATCAATAAATCCACCCTCTGGGGGCTTTGCACCAATTTCATTGTTGCGTGATCCTTCACCCTGCCACACTGGTGGAGAATGCGGTCAAGAGCGTGAAGGATCACCAACCACCCCCTGAACACTGACATTGTTTTTTTTTCTCACCCACGCAGTCAACCGGATCGGAGAAAAAGGCGGTGCTCCTCCCCCATCATGGAAGACCTGCTAAAATGCCTTACCGAAGTGAGTCTGCGACAGCAACAGATCACCGAACATCTGGCGGCCCGCCAGCAAAAAGTTGAAGAGGAAATCGCCGCTCTCCGCCTTTCCCCTGCCCAGCACGTTCCGCTGCCTGATCCGCGCGTCCGCGCCACCCAGCTACTGCCAAAGTTAAACAGCCATGATGACATCGAGCTGTTCCTGCAGCTATTCGAGACCACGGCGGTTCGGGAGAGCTGGGACCGGAGCGAATGGGCGCGGTTGCTGGGACCCCTGCTGACCGGTGAGGCACAACAAGCCTACTTTTCACTGCCCACTGAGAGGGCTGACAACTATGACGCATTAAAGAGAGAAATCCTCGGACGCCTCGGGCTGTCGTCCATTTCAGCAGCCCAATTGTTTCACGAATGGGAGTACAAGCCTCGTCGCCCAGCCCGCGCCCAGGCCGCTGAACTCTCCAGACTGTCCCGACACTGGCTGCTCGAGGGAACAACCACCGCGGGTCAGGTAGCGGAGCGTGTCACGATCGACCGTCTGCTCCGAGCTCTCCGGCCGCCCACGAGGAGGGCGGTGGGAATGACGAACCCAACCACCATCAGCAAGCTCGTCGAAGCCATCGAGTTGGCGGAGGCGGCGATGTACAGCGACCCTGGAGAGCGAGCGCCGTCTTTCCCCCGGAGGGTGGTCCAGGAGCGACGCGCGCCGGAAGGTACCCCGCGCGCAGTACACAGGCCGGCGGCTCCCGGCCCAATCGATGAGCCGATGCCCACGGAGGAACCGGTCCCACGGTACTTGCATGGTTGGCTGGCTGCGTCGTCCATCAAGAGCCGCCCCGCGATCGGAGGTGAAACTCAATGGGCGGCCGGTTCTGGCCCTTCTCGACTCGGGGAGCTCGGTCAGTCTCGTCCAGGCCGCCTTCCTACCGCCCCAGAAGAACTCCAAAGCCCAGCTTCCTATCACCTGTGTACACGGCGACACTCGTCATGTCCCGGCCCGCCGAGTGACGATCTCCGCTGGCCCGGGCACCTGGTCGCTGGAAGTGGGAATTGTGAAGGACCTTCCCGTGGCCGTACTCCTTGGACGGGACTGGCCGGGCTTCGAAGAACTGCTTCGGACCTCCGCCCAGCCAGCCAGCCAGGCCGGGAGCCGCCCCCGAGAGCGGCGCGGTCAGAGAAGGAGGACGACCCAGGCCGCTCTGTTGGCATCGGACAGCGGGAGAGATGGTGAGTCCCCCTCCCAAACTCCTAACGTCTTCTTTGATGTGTTCCAACAGGTCCAGGGAGGGGGCTCCTTCGCGAAGGCCCAGCTGGAAGATGACCGCCTCAAGAACTGCTGGACTCAGGTCCGGGCAGTCGATGGCCAGGACCATCATCCAGCGCCCCATCCTCTCCCGCATTTCATCGTTCGGAACGGCCTGTTGTACTGTGTCGCCCAGCGGAGAGGGGAAGGTCAAAGAGCTCCTTGTGGTGCCGAGGACCAAGACAGAGATGATCATGGAACTCGCCCACGGCCATCCGATGGCCGGCCACCTGGGAGTCGCCAACACCATCCAGCGGATCCGGGACCGGTTCCACTGGCCAGGCTTGGATGGGGAAGTGAAGCGTTTCTGTCAGGCCTGTCCGACCTGCCAACCGACCGCACCACGAGCTCCTCCCCCCACCCCGCTCATTCCGCTTCCCATCATCGGGGTACCTTTCGAGCGAATCGGAATGGACCTGGTGGGGCCGTTGCCTAAGTCTGCCCGGGGACACGAGCACATCCTGGTGATCGTCGACTACGCCACCCGGTATCCAGAGGCAGTTCCCCTGAGGAAGGCCACGGCCAAAAACATCGGCCAAGAGCTGTTCCTCCTCTGCACCCGAGTCGGCATCCCAGCGGAGATACTGACGGACCAAGGGACCCCCTTCATGTCCCGGCTGATGGCGGACCTCTGCCGGCTGCTGCAGGTGAAGCAACTTCAAGTCTCCCGAGCTCTAATCAGCGTCGCCCTGGCAATTGATGAAAACACCTGCACACGATCAGCACGGGCCGGATCGTCACAGCTGCAGGCCATCAGGCCCGGGCATAAAAGCCTTCACTCTGGGACACCAGTTTGAGCACGATCTCCATGCAGCACTACGCTAATCCTTGTCTCTCTCTCTCACCCAGACTGCAGCCTGTGACGCTCCGGCCACCTCGCCGCACCTACGTCACCGCTAGCACCAGGGCACCCGGAAGAAGGACACCTCCAGCGCACCTGCACCTAAATCACCACGTATTGTCACTGTTCACATCAATAAATCCACCCTCTGGGGGCTTTGCACCAATTTCATTGTTGCGTGATCCTTCACCCTGCCACACTTGTTAAATATGGATATTTTTCTTACAAAAATCCAACAATGTTTCGGATGGCTTGAGGGTGAGTAAATTATGGGCTAATTATAACATTTGTGGTGAACTATCCCTTTAATCGGTTATTGGTGAGAGACAAACTAGCTATCCAAGACATTAGATTTTAGGCTAGGATCAGAGGAATCTTTTAGGATTGCGATATTTGTCTCAGACTAGGGATGGATATTCGATTATCTTAGTCGATCGTCGGGAGAATTAACAATTGATTATCAACTAATCATTAATATTTTTATAATAAAATTATTTATTTAACTTTTATAATTCAAACAGCAATACATACACAAATACAGTGTGTTTTTCCTCAATGAGATTAATTACAAGCTCAGCTTGTGGCAGACAGTTAAAGTACATTCATTTAGGCAAACCGAACATATGTGCGTGTGCATATGCGGTGGTCTACAGCAGCGGAACCTGCAGCTATGTGCCGGCGTTCTTAAACAGAGACCATTGCCCTCAACAATACTTAAGGTCAGAATATCCATCTTAATGAACTTGCAGATCCCTTGCGTAATTTTCTCTGCTCATTGTGCATCACAGCTCCGAGTCCGTGCTAACGCCGACTTGATGCTAGGTTGAGACTGAGAACAGGATGCACCACCACTGACATTAACCAGGGACGGTTGCACTGTGTTTGAGTGGTTGATCATTTGAGTCATGGCCATATTGTAGTTATACACGGCATCGCAATGTTTGCAGTGAACTATTTAGCTTTTTTAATTAAAATGGTCCCACACCACACTTCGCCTTGACCTCTTTATGGTTATTCTTTTGAAATCAAAATGGAAGATCACAGATAACCGAGTGTGATGTCAAATATTGCATCCTGGTGGTAAAATGTTTAATTGCTACAAGACTCACACTACGCAAAGCAACCTGCATTAGATTTTAAAAAATGCATTAGATTATTTGATAAAAAAAGTAATGTGATCGATGAAATTCTTAACGATCAATTATCGATCGTTGATTAATCATGCCCATTTCCATCTCATACTGCCAAATTGTGGCCACAATCGCACAGAATGGATCTTCCATAAGGTATAAAAACAATGAGACTTACACAGCTTATCCTTTTGCAAAGGTTTGCTAGCTTAGCAGGGTTCAATAGCTAGCTTTTGGATTTATTAACTAGTAAAACTTTAGTTAACATTCTTAAAAAGTAAAACATTATTATCCTTCTGCTAGGGCTTTGACCCTTGAGGTTTCTCAATATTCTGTGTTCTATGTATTTTGATTATTTATTTTATTTATCTGTCATGCTGTTCTGGTTTATATTCTTTTGGGGTTCTCTTACAGGATTTCATACATTTTTCTACATCATCTTTGGCTTCGGTCTTCATAAGTACATCCCTTTACATAATTGGCCCTAGTGAAAAAAAAGTATACTAAGTATACTTGAGGCCAGACTCATTTTCAGTATACTTGAAGTGTGTTAATGACTAGTTAACTTGAAGTGTGCTATTTTGACACAACTAATTTTGTACTAAGTATATTTAAGTTGTAATTAAATTGTGTTAAAGCACAACTTTAAGTGTATTTAGTATACTTTTGTGTGCTAAATTGGAACAACTTTAAGTATACTTAGTACACTTTAAGTATAGTGACTAATTACATGCTTTAGTGATATTAAATGTGCTTTATTTGTATTATAAGTATATTTTATTTGTGTTAAGTATATTTTATCTGTATTATAAGTATACTTTATTCGTGTTATAGTACACTTTATTTGTATTATAAGTGCACTTTGTGTTATAGCATACTTTATTTGTGTTAATAAATTACAAATTAATTACCAGTATATTCAGAACACACAAACAATATACTATGAATATAATATTTTATTTACCTTGACTCATTCAAATGACTAAAAATATACACTTTGTAGTCAATAACAATACAATGTGTTATTACTTAGCTGTACATTGTACAATATACTTTGAATTACATAATGTCACACAATACAGTATTTTAAATTTGCTACCTTACATTTTAATTAATTACTTACTGACTTACTTTCCCAATGTTGAATGCATTTGTTTTCAAGGACATTACAATAAATTAATCAAATCTAACACACATAACTAATGAAGAGACATTTCATTAAACAAGCCCAACGATTTTTATAAATGGTTTCACATGGTTTCAGCAAAGGTAAACAAAATTAACTTACTATGGTTTTCATTAAATTAACACTGGAAGATGTTGGAAAACATATCATTGAACTAATTCCACTGACCATCTCTATACATAAATATAAATCACACATTATATTAAATTTTCTGGTGAGCTGCTCATTACACTTGCGTCTGATGGCCGCTTACACATCATCAGGGACAGTTGACAGCAAACACTCGTGAAGAACGCAATCTGTTAACAGAATATACGAGATAAGGTCAGGTGCATGTTCATTCAACTTTTTATTCACGTTTAGTGACATTACATATTACTTACCTCCAATCAGAAGGACTTTTTCCGGTGCTTTCCGGGATCACGTAACGTTTGGCCATTTTATTCCAAAACAGTTTATCGTCACCATCGAGGTCAGGCAGCGATGTGTCGTAATTGAACTGGTCCGAAGAATGATCAATGTACTTTCCGCTTTCAGTGTTTTATTAAATAATTCATGTAACGCAACATTGTACTTCACCTGCAAGGCTGCAAACCTCCCGCGAGTGAGCGTCATACAGACGAGTACCGTCAGCAGCTCTGCCTCTGATTGGCTGCAGGCATTGAGCAACACAATCTGATCACAGATCAATGAAGAGACATTTGAATTCTGATAAGAAACAACTATTTAACTCATATTTTCTTGCGTTGTATTTTAAGTGTGCTGTTGGATTCTTCTTTGCCAGTGTAAACTTATTAAACATATTTACACTTAAATCACAACTAAAGTAGGGCTTATTGCATACACTGCATATATTTAAAAATGGGCTTTTAGTCCATATAATAATTTATTTATATAATAATAATTTATTATCACTTATTTATTAATGCTTAAGCTTGAACAGTTAAGCATGAATAAATAACCTTTAACAGTATTTATAACTTTTTATACAGCTTAATGATATTAATTATGTATTTTTAAAATATGCTTTTAGTGCATTTTTAACAATGACAATTTTGAGCATAAGTTTAAAATATATAAAAATATATTTTAAAGTAATGTTCAAATAAGTACACTTTACAAAAGTACACTGAACTTTCATTTAAAGTATATTTTTCTAAAATATATTTTTAGAAAATATACTAAAATACAATTATTTTAAAGTGTGTTAAAAGTTGTATTGTGAAATATGATGCTAATATATTTTTTACATATTTAGAAATGGTACATTTTTGTAAGTATATTTCTAATATACTATCGGAAAAGAGAATATATTTGAAATACAATAAAGTATACTTTTTTTTCACTAGGGGGCATATGGGGGTCCTTCACAATGACTGGCCTTTTTGGGCCCTTTGCATAGCACGGCCTTAAGTGGCCATCAGTAAAGACTGACTATTATCATTTATGAAACCTGGCCTATAATGACTGTTTACATAATTAGCCTATCATGACCTTTCATCATTTTATTCATATAATTGGCCTATCCTTGCCCATCGCATAGCACAGACTTTCGTGACTTTACACAGGACAGGTACAATGCAAGAAAAAAGGCCCAGATTCCCAGAATCTCCCTGCTGGAATGGGTGTGGGTTTGGCGGCCACACCGGAAAAACAAGCTCCACACTTTCTGGTCGCAGCAACAACAGGTACAAAAGCAGTTAGGTCCAGTTACATTCCAGCTGTCTGATGGTTCTCGTTGGCATGTCAGTCGGTTTATGAAAGTACTGTGTCCTGGCTGCACTCCCCAGCTCTCTACTGAGTTCTTTGTCCCCAAGCACAGCATCAAACTACCCTGCCACCATCGGCAGCACCCCCAGGCAGACCTACCAGACTGCACACTTTCAGGATTCCTTGACATCTTTTCACACTTTTCATACAATTACTATTGTTTTTGTAATTTGCTAATTTACTTTTTATTCTTTTATATAGTCTAACAAAAGTAAGTGAATGAACAATTTACTTGTTCGAAGGACAAGCACATAAACATGCTTAAAGGGGGGGTGAAACACTCAGTTTCAGTCAGTGTCATGTCAATCTTGAGTACCTATAGAGTAGCATTGCATCCTGCATATCTCCGAAAAGTCTTTATTTTTTTTAATAATTATATAAGAAAGATGCGCTGTTCCGAGTCTTTCCGAAAAAAGCCGAGCGGGTGGGGGCGTGTCGTGTGAGCGGAGCTAAATAATGACGTGTGCTCGCTGCTGCTATGTTGAGTCGAGTGCGTCGTAAAGCTGTGTCATCCCTAACAGCGGGGAAAAAACTTTATTCAAAATAAAAATATGGCTTTTAATCAGATACAGCCATACATCTATGATCCGGAATCAGACCCAGAGGCTGCAGTTGAACAGGAGCAGCAGCAAAAACGACTAGAGCAGGACGTCTCTATGTGGTACAAGTTATACACTAACTATATAATATGCTTAGCGGCTTGTGTTATTTACATATTTATACTTGAATTATATCGTCGTATTTTTGTCTTTGAAGGTGTACATGTGGGAAGTGCAGTTGTGCACGTGTGTTTGTGTGTTTACGCGTGGTTTGTGTAGACAGTAAGCGGACTAAAAAAAACACAGACATTTGAAGCAGTCCCACTCACCGCCTGCGGTTCTAACGTTGGGACCTTTATCGTTGGGACTGCTCCATCCTTCAGCATTAGGCGATTGGAAAATCCGGCGTCGAGCTGGGCCTTGTTTATGAAACAGTCGGCACCGAAATGCAGCGAACAGATATAAACATTTGCGCAACTCAGTTGCTGATCCGGAAAAGCAAATTACATCCACTGTTGCCTTAACGCGGGGTTTTTGGCGAATCTGTGCAGGACTGTCTTGGTCTGGCAACCAAAAACGCACTTTTTTGGTGACATTGTTATGTGCACATCACCTGTCCAGCATCCTACAAGCCAGCGCTTTGATGGGCGTAGCCTGTTGCTTTCGCTCTCTCTCTCTCTCTCTCTCTCTCTCTCTCACGCGCTTCCGGTAGAATTGTCCGTAAGGCCCATACAAGGAAATTCCGCCCCCATTAACGTCAAGGGGACGCATGATCTCAAAAAACTTGCCGAAACTTATGACTAACCGGAAGTAGTATTTTTGACAAAGAAATACTCCATCAAACGTCCACCTTAACTTTTGAAACTTTGTCTATGTTTAGTATGGGATTCCAAGTCTTTAACAGTGTAAAAAGATCAGTATGCATGAAACAGCATTTCACCCCCCCTTTAATGTCAAGCCCCGTATAATGATATTATTGGTACACTCCTGAAAAAAATCTTAAGACCAGGGGATGCATTGCAAGTTTTAGACATTTCGCACTAGTGGATCATAACTGGGTTGTAAGTGCTGATTCAAAATGCCAAAAGAAGAAACAGGAGCAAGAGACAAAAAATAGAGAGTAGGCAATTTATTGAAAACTGCATTTAAACTCAAACAGGCCATTCATCAGCTGATATTTTTGTAGATTCAGTTATAAATTATTTACAAGTTATTAGATAATAAACTAATAATTTACAAATCATGAATATACATGAATAACCCTAAATATCGTACATTATTTGGCCTACATTAAGTTACACGTTTGACATGTTTCAGTAAATTTGCACGTATAAAAATCACCACAGCACCTTGGCTTATAGCTATGAGAGAAAGTCTGACCCAAAAATAGCACACAACACGCTGAGATTAAATCTAAAATACATTATATAGTATTATAGTTTAAAACAAAATGATGTATTATTACTTAAACATGGTTAAAGACCACATTAACGTAACGTAAATCATTTATTCGATGAGGAGTGAACTTGACGTAGACATCACTTAGGCCAAAATAATCCCTATTTCCCTTGGATATATTTACTTCTAATTTACTTCTTACTTCACGTCTAACGTTAAATATATCCACACAAGCCTAATATGTTTGACATATATATCTGCAGTTTAATCATTACCACTTACCTGACGCGTGAACTGCATCCTCAAAATTGCTGCTGCCTCTCGGTGAACCTCGCGAAGTCCGTTGATCTGTATCCTTCCGCGGATCAAAGTACTCCAGAGATGCTTCCGCGAAATCAAACGAGCAATACAGATCCCTCCGCGTAGTCAAACAAGCTCTTGTACGTATTCATTAAAATTAGGCAGATTAAATGCCACAATTAACTACATATGTTCATGAATTATATATGTATATTAAATATGTAATATGTAAGTGCTGTAGGATCCATCTTCTCATAATGCAGATACCATCATAAACAAAACATCGAAAATACATCTAATTTCACAAATATTGTTCTGATATAGGCTATTTTATCAAATGTTTCTAACAGCCCATTTCAACAGCACAAACAAAAATCTATTTACCATAGTAAACTATTGTGTTGGCCATATAGCCTTTTATAAAATGTTGACTGGATTCGCGTTGTTTAGTCCAGTCAACATTTGCAATTCTAAATGTTAACTGGATTTGAAAATATCAATTCATTTAATGTTTTTCAAATATATTTCTGCAGACTTAATATAATTAGTCTTCTTAACTAAGCACAAGTAAGAAAATTAGTTCAACATATATTTTGATCTTACTGGCTTGATCATCATTTGTTCATGACTTGATATAATGGTACACTGACATTTCAGCACAGCAAAATCTCCAGTGTTAAAATCCTGGTGTTAAGGACTCTCAGAGTAAAGTGTTACATTTCTGGTGTTGAATTAACACTGCTAGTGTAAACCGCACTCTCTGGCCGGTGATCATATGTAGAGTTAAATCTCAACACCGAGAGAGGGAGTAAAATTACATCCGGGGCATTTCGGCGACACAAGCTTAAACTTTTTTTCACAGACGCCATTTTTTTTGACTCGCGATGCGGACCACAGAAGGAGGGATAACGCTGATATTGCGTGTTTTATGCGGTTTCATCGTATTTACATATATATTTTATTACATCATATTGTTTTATACCTATGAATGTGCTGTGCCCGGCTAAACAGCTCTCATACAGGCATTTTCGTTGACGTGTGATTCGGAGCAGACCTGAGGCGGTTGCTTTTTAACAGGGAAACGCCGTAAGTAAGTGTTTACCTAATTTACAATATGTATTTTATAACATATTGATTTAAAGCGATGTCTGAATGCTCTGTGCGCTTAAACGAGACAACTTTTCTCACATGCTGCATCTTTTGACTCGATATGGAGCGGACGACGTGGAGGGTTGCTTGTATAAGGGAAACACCGAAAGTAAGTGTTTTTGCCTAATTTGCAACACGTTTTTTTAGGACATATTGTTTTATAACGATATATAACTTGACGCTTTAATAACGCGCCTAAACCTCTCAGACTAGGCGGAGGCTCGTGGTCTGGTGCACACGGAGTTTGCACCGCATCACAGAGAACAGAGAAAATACCGAAACACAGACAATGCCGAAAAAGTAAGTGTCCCACACCTATATTAATCTGTATCTATAATGTATCATTATGTATTTATGTCTTGGAAAACGAATCCAGTAGCTATGCTGCTTGAAAGGCTGCGTAAGAGTTTTATACAGACGAGCCATGCACAGTGGCCTCCCTGAAGAAACTAGCATCAGACGGAGAAACGTTAACGCTTTCAGCATTCTTTAATTCATTGTTCATTCATCAAACTGTAATCTTATTGCACCAACGTTACTTAATCTTTGTGTCTGATTTGTATTAGGTAGAAATCCAGATTCAAAGATGCAGATGAAATGACTAACAAAGGAAGGCTATTTGTGTGCAAAATCAGTGACAAAGTTTTAGGCAGGATTGTTTCATGAACGTTGTTTTCTGAAAATTTTGTTTTGCGCAGAAAATTTGACCTGTCTGATGTCTCTGTCTTCAGAAGCATCAAGTTCAACAGCTGCATCAACACTGATTTTTGACAATCCCCTAATATGAAACCAAGGCTGCACTGATGACAGTTCTTTCTGTTCTGCATTAAAAAAGGTATGTATATGGTATAGACAAAATGTGTGGTGCCTGTCTTGGAAGATTATTGAAGGATAGATAATAATATTTATTTACAATAAAGCACAACTATGACCTCTGTGCATACCAATTCAAATCACTTATTGACATGTTTTAGTCAGGACAGGATGGTAGTTAGAAAATTATCATAAAAGAATAGAACAAATACTATGTAAGTCAATTTGAGTAAAAGATGACAGAGTTCAAAAATTTGGAAGAACTAACACTTTAAAGTGATAGTTCACCTAAAAATGAAAATTAGACCATGATTTACTCTTATAGTTATACCAAAAATGTCCTGGCTCTTCCAAGCTTTATAATGGCAGTGAATGTCTGTTTATGCTTTGAAGTCCATAAAAGTGCATCTAAACATGCCAGGATGTTTTTTTTTAAATAACTGATGGAATTTGTCTGAAAGAAGAATGTCATACACCTACACAGCAAAATTCCCAGTGTTAAATCAACACTGCTCAGAGTGTATTTGGTCCCACTCCACAGAGAGTTAAAATAACACTGAAGCCGTGTTAAAGTTAATGAGATAATTAAGAGATGAATTAAGGGGTGATTGAACCATTAGTGATGAACACCTGATGATAACGAGCATAATGACTGAAGGAAAGAGAAACACAAGATCTACAACTGACTTCAGCCATAGCCTTAGATGAAATCAACTGAAGATAAAAGAAGACATTCAATCTCTTAAGATCTCAGCAGAGGATTAAATTATTCCTGTCATACTGTTCGTCTACATAAGCTCTTATTGAGAATTAACAGGTTTAGATGTTGATGTTTTATGGAAAATGTTTGGTCACCATTATGCTGATCAGTGTTTCCTTTAGTTGGGCAGTTTGACTTGGCTTTTTCCAGAGCAGTGTTGGTAACAGTGTTTTCTTCACTTACTTAGTTACAATGGAATCCAGAAGCAAATCATTTCATATAGTTTTCATAACGAAATGGAATGATTTTATCTCATCAGTGACCAAATGTGTGAGTGTATATATATATATTTGCCACGGGTCAGAGTTTGAATTTAGATTTTTTTTTTTTAAGTTAAAGAAGCAATTATTTTAGCAAGACATCAAGAATCAGCATATGATTCTCAACAATGGTGACATGGTTCATGCTGCAATGCATGCTGGGAGCCATGAGTTTTATAATTGGCCGGCTCCCAGAATGCATTGTGGCATAAAAACATGTCACCATTGTTGAGATTCATATGCTGATTCTTGATGTCTGTGTGTCCAAATATCCCCCCCCCCAAAAAAAAAAATTAAGAAATCTAAATTCTGTTTAATTTGTGCCAAGATTTTCACATTGATGATCAATTTACTTAAAAACAAATAACTGCTTTTGTTCAGTATAAGATTGGTGAGCTTGATCTTTAAAACTTGACAACAAACGGTGTGATGCATGTCACAAGATCACATTTCTTTGCAAAAAAAAAGTGTTTTGGCAAAACACTGTTACAAAGATTGAAATTTAGTTTAAAGTCAAACTGCTCAACTAAATGAAACACTAATCACCATAATGGTGACCAAATAATTTCCATAAAACATCAGTATCTAAACCTCAATAAAAACATATGTAGAAGTACAGTATGACAAAAGTAATTGTGGAGTTGTTTAATCCTACTCTGCTGAGATCTTCGGAGATATAATGTCTTCTTTTATCTTCAGTTGATTTCATCTAAGGCTGTGGCTGAAGTCAGTTGTAGATCTTGTGTTTCTCTGTCCTTCAGTGATTCTGCTCGTTATCATCAGGTGTTCATCACTAATGGTTCAATCATTACTTAATTAATCTCTTAATTATCTCATTAACTTTAACACCACTTCAGTGTTATTTTAACTCTCTGTGGAGTGGGACCAAATACACTCTGAGCAGTGTTGATTTAACACTTGGGATTTTACTGTGTAGAATGACTTTAGGCTAAAGTAAATCATAGGATAATTTTCATTTGTGGGTGAACTATCCCTTTATCTTAGTTGTTGTTGAAATTATTGAAGTACATGGGTAAGAATTTTAATATAATTGATTCATTATGAATGGGGTCTGATTAAAACTAATAAAAAAAATGTATTCTTTAAGACTATTTAAAGTATTTCTTCATCCTCAAACTATCTTTAACTCTTGTTTGCCAGCACACGTACCATATGACTGAAAAACAGAAGAACAACTCAACAATTTCCTTATTTGGAGGACTAATACTTTTAGAATGGGTAAGTAATTCTTTCATATTAAATATTTATCCAAAATGTATTTATCATTTTAACTTTTGGATAATGTTTGGATATGCCTTCATGTTTAAAGGGATAGTTCACCCAAAAATGAAAATTTGATGTTTATCTGCTTACCACCAGTGCATCCAACATGTAGGTGAGTTTGTTTCTTCAGTAGGACACAAATACAAATTTTTAACTCCAACCGTCGCTGTGTGTAGGTCATATAATCATGTGAATGGGTAACAATTCAATGAGGGCAAAAAAAAAAACATCCTTAGACAACCTGCACAAAGAGCCCTGTGGCTTATGACGACACATTGTTATCTTGAGACACAAAACGATCAGTTTGTGTAAGAAATCGAGCCGTATTTATATAATTTTTTTACTTCAAATACAACGCTATATCCAACAGCCAATATCCACGCTCTGGCTCGTATATCGAGTGTGGATATTGACCTTACTGGAAGTGAGAGGCGTTCCAGGCTTTTGGATATAGCTTTGTATTTGAGGTAAAAAATTATATAAATACGGCTCAGTTTCTTACACAAACTGATCATTTTGTGTCTTAAGGTATCAGTATGTCGTCATGAACCACAGGGCTCTTTGTGCATGTCGTCTAAGCATGTATTTATTTATTTTTTGCTCTAATAGAATTGTTACCCATTCACATGATATGACTGACACACAGCAACAGTTGGAGTTAAAAATCTTTATTTGTGTTCTGAAGAAACAAAAACCTAGCCTGACAAGCCAGACCACATCAAGATGTTTGGTCTGGAAACTCACCATTGACAGCTCAATCTGAGGGGCGGATAAACGGTTGTCTTTCAAACTCCCTCTGCACGCGATAGGATAGCGCTACACCAACCAGAGCAACGAAGGTGAAGCAGAGCTTGTTGATAGATAATTCGCCGTATCCGGTCGGCTAAACTTAGAACACATCTTCCCTTTTTAAGAATGACTTCAGTGCCGTTCTTTTCTCAGAGAAAAGCTTTACTCCAAGTCTTCCAGAAATGCAGGCAAAGCTGATTCGAAAGTCCGCCGTTCGACAGCTTTTGTGTTTACTAGAAGCACGCAAACGCAACTCGGCCGTCGTCATTATGGCCCCGCCTACCAACTCTATACACGATGTGATTGGCCTGGCAAGAGTTAGGTGATTACAGCTCAGAAGGGTATTGAGAGTTGCTAGACGACACTCGCGGGCAGATTATATTTGCTGCCGCTAGGGTGCGTCTAGATTTCTAGGCTAACAAAACCTACATGTTGGATGCACTGGTGGTAAGCAGATAAACATCAAATTTTCATTTTCATTTTTAAATATATTTGTTTTTATATTTTCAGTTTTTAGGAGTTTATGTAATGCATCAAGTAAGGCCCTGGGTTGGTGCTTAAAGACTACAGAATAGAACCTGCCTGGTGATGGTAAGATTTAATAGATAACATATATCAGAGAATCATGGGCACAAAAATAATGATAGCTTTGTTGGAATTTGGCTAACATCATATAATAACAAAAAAAAGAGTCAAACAAATTGTTTTCATGATTTGACATGTAGATGGTTTCTGTTTGATTTTAGACTCAACAGATTGGGAAATCTCAGCCTATCCCAAAGTCAGGAAGGAGCGAACTAAAATCATTCCAGCAGCTGACTAGTAAGTGAGATTTCTGTAAGGGAAAGTTCACCCAAAAATGAAAATTATGTCTTCATTTACTCGCCCTCATGTTGTTCCAAACCTGTATTAGTTTCTTTCTTCTGTTGAACACTAAAAAAGATATTTGGAAAGATGTTTGTAACCAAGCAGATAGAGCAACCATTCACCACCATAGTGGAAAAAAATACTATGGTAGTGAATGGTTGCTCTATCTGAGTAATTAATTAACATGAGTAATTAATAACAGAATTAACATTTTTGGATGATGTAAGCCTTTAATTTACTTGGAAATCAGTCAATTCTAACCAAAATAGTTTCATGTTTGAGTCACCAAAGTCTAAGATGATTGGACTTTTTTTCACCATAAACTTGCTGTATTTATAAAATACAAATAATATTAATTGTAATTGGTCTGGTTTTGTGTTGTCTAAGGAACCAGCATTCCAGGATTTTTCGAGAAAGTTGGATCTGCACAACCTTCCCTGCTCTGCATGTGAAACAACAACGATGCACTGAACTGTACTGTTAGCAACTGGACACAACCTGATCCACAGATATCCTGCAACTGTTTTTCATCTGCTGAATGTTGTGTTGACTCAAGTACTGCTGTTCTGTTGCAAAGTTGAAGGTACTGAACCAACTTCACTGACACAGGACATATATTCACTGACATGCAGGACTTGAAGTATTACACACCACTTGAGAAGTTTTAATATAATTCTGATGACAGAAATGCCTATACTGTGCCTTATTCATTTATTTTAAAAGTTAACCTTCAGTGATGTAAAGGGTCTTGCTTGTTAATAAAGAACTAATTTGTTAAAACAACTCTTTGCATTCATTTTTTTAACTTTCATTTTTCAACTCCATTATACTCAATATAAACTCAATTCGAGTCAAATTTAACACTCATAAAATGTATATATGGCTCCGTCCGTTTGGGAGTTAAAATCACACTTTTTAAAGTGTGAAATATGTACACTACTCACAAGAGTAAATGTTAACACTTAGGGAGTTAAAATTTACTCTGTGAGTAGTGTACAAATTTTACACTTTAAAAAGTGTGATTTTTAACTCCCAAACGGACGGAGCCATATATACATTTTATGAGTGTTAAATTCAGTGTTAATTTTGACAGCAAATTCAGATTTAGTCTTAGTCTTAGTCTTTTGAATAACACACCATTTAGTTTTAGTCCCATTTTAGTCATCTGAAATCTTTTAGTCTTAGTCTAGTTTTAGTCGACTAAATATCATAAGAGTTTTAGTCTTAGTCTCACGGGTCGGTTTGTATAACGTTTTAGGTTCACGGTTTCAGTACGGTTTGGTATTTGCTATGTTCACAGAATAAAGGACTATTAAAAATAAAGAAAATAAGAACAAATAACTTAAATACAAGCAGTAGCACAAATAAATTCTATTGAGCAAAGATACTGATAAAATGAACAATGCATTTCCTGTTTTTCAGGTAGGTCTAACGTTAGTTTTAGGTAGAGAAATAGAATAAATAATCAAATGTAAAATAATTACAAATTTAATTGTTTAAATGAAAGATTAATCATTATTAAACTTACACAAGCTATTCAATCAAGAGCAGTGAGTCCTCATATTTTCTTTGACATTAAAGGTTGCTGCCCCTTTAAGACAGGGGTATGCGTCGTCTTTCTCGACTGTATAAAGTTCACTTAAGGCATATTCAGACTATGTCTGCTTGGATACTTAACAAGATGGACATGTTGACATACTTTTTGTATGAGTTTGTCCGTTCAAGCGCAAGACTTGAAAGATAACTCAATATTTGCGCGCTGTGGGACGCGTGCGCGCTCTCGGATGACAGATCTTCACACAGCGCGTGCGCGCTCTCATTCGCGTATTCTGGCGAATGTAACTACCCGGGTGAGGACGGCGAAATGACTGGACAAACGGCAGCACTCGCATGCACTGAACACAGTTTACAAAGAGAAACCGTTTTGCCAGTTTTTCTTTTATTATCGCTGTTGTAGTGCCTATCACTGAGGAGCCAGCATGTGTATCCATCGACAGAAACATACATAAAGCATTATTTTCAAGTTACAACCCATATTAAAGATGCGTCATCATCAGATGTGAGATGAACCGCGGTGCAAGTGCATTTTACAAGGCACCCCGGTTGGGAAACGCTGGTCTAATCAATACAGGTCAGACATGGTTTTCTTTAGCTTCTATTTTATTCCAAGTTTAGCAGCTAGCGGGAACACGGTGGTTTATCTGATAAAATAAACTTAGCGTGCGTGCTTTGGCATGTATTTCTGGATGAGTCGTCTGTAAATGCCGCTTCAAGTTGGTGGTGTTTTTCCCAGCGATTTTTGCTCCACATGGTTTACAGGCGTATGATTGTCCTTGTTGTCATATGTGAAATGTGACCAGATGTCAATTCTTCGTTTTCGTCCTGCCTCTGACATTTCTGCTGTTGCGCGTGCATTTGCCGCTGCTTTTTTAAATGGCTCGGCTGCTTCTGCATAGATCATCCTACCCTCAAAGATTCGCTCTGATTGGATCTCTTCTCCATTCGTCCCGCCCATATATTTTCGTCTCATTTTTATTCGTTGACTAAAGTGTCAGTTATATTTCGTCACGTTCTTCGTCATCATATCTGACTTTTTATTTAGTTTTTATTTAGTTTTCGTCCGTGAAAAAGGTTAGTTGACGAATATTTTTCGTCATAGTCTTCGTCAACGAAATTAACACTGGTTAAATTTGACTCGAATTGAGTTAAATGTACACTGGCTTTTTTGCTGTGAGTGATTAATAATATATTAACTAGTAACTTAATAACCATTTATTAAGGAGCTGTTTGATTATCTTATATGCTATTTTTTAACTTACTTAACTTAATTTTATAACTTACCACAGATTTGCAAATTGTTAGCATATTATACTTAATAATTTATGAATGTATAATCATGATTTGTAAATGATTAGTTTATTATTATCTAATAACTTATAAATAACTGAATCTACAAAATATACAAAAAGTAACAATTTAGTAACATTTATGAAATGCATTGTCGTGTTTTGTAAATCATTAGTTCATTATTAACTAATAATTTGTAAATCACATATACCTGAATCTACTAAATATAAGTAAAATAATTAACAAATCACTCATAAATCATTTATGAACCCATAGTCATGTTTCATAAATCATTAGTTAATTATTTACTAATCACTTATAAATGACTTGTAACAGAATTTACTAAACATTCATAAAATGTTAGCATATCACTTGATAATCAATTATGAATGTTTTGTAAATGATAAGTTCATCATTAACTAACCACTTATAAATGACTTACAACTGAACGTTATTATAAAGTGTTACCGTGTTTGGAATACAAAAAAAAGTCAACCTTCAAATAATTATGTTCAGTTATGCACTCAATACTTGGTGGGGAATCCTTTTGCAGAAATGACTGCTTCAGTGCGGCGTGGCATGGAGGCGATCAGCCTGTGGCACTGCTGAGGTGTTCTGGAGGCCCAGGATGCTTCGATAGCGGCCTTAAGCTCATCCAGAGTGTTGGGTCTTGTGTCTCTCAACTTTCTTTTCACAATATCCCACAGATTTTCTATGGGGTTCAGGTCAGAAGAGTTGGCAGGCCAATTGAGCACAGTAATATCATGGTCAGTAAACCATTTACCAGTGGTTTTGGCACTGTGAGCAGGTGCCAGGTCGTGCTGAAAAACCAAATCTTCATCTCCATAAAGCTTTTCAGCAGATGGAAGCATGAAGTGCTCTAAAATCTCCTGATAGCTCGCTGCATTGACCCTGCCCTTGATAAAACACAGTGGACCAACACCAGCAGCTGACATGGCACCCCAGACCATCACTGACTGTGGGGACTTGACACTGGACTTTTGGCATTTTGGCATTTCCTTCTCCCCAGTCTTCCTCCACACTCTGGCACCTTGATTTCCGAATGACATGCAAAATTTGCTTTCTTCCGAAAAAAGTACTTTGGACCACTGAGCAACAGTCCAGTGCTGCTTCTCTGTAGCCGAAAGGTGGCTTGACCTGGGGAATGCGGCACCTGTAGCCCATTTCCTGCACACGCCTGTGCACGGTGGCTCTGGATGTTTCTACTCCAGACTCAGTCCACTGCTTCCGCAGGTCCCCCAAGGTCTGGAATCGGTCCTTCTCCACAATCTTCCTCAGGGTCCGGTCACCTCTTCTCATTGTGCAGCATTTTTTGCCACACTTTTTCCTGCCCACAGACTTCCCACTGAGGTGCCTTGATACAGCACTCTGGGAACAGCCTATTCGTTCAGAAATTTCTTTCTGTGTCTTACCCGCTCGCTTGAGGGTGTCAATGATGGCCTTCTGGACAGCAGTCAGGTCGGCAGTCTAACGCCCGTTTCACACATACTCCGTCTGCAGTGCGTGTGCGGTGTGTGTTGCGTTGCGTGTGCGTTGCAGGAGCCCCACACCCTGTTGTGCTTTCACATATGCTGCGTTTGCAGTCCGCAACTGATCCGCTGTTGCACACCACAAACACAGCATTTATTCAGTATTTTTCATTTAAAATCCAAAAGTTTTTACTGAACATGCCTCGTCAGAATTCCAATTCTCTTTGTTTAGCCTACTCTTTAATAGAAGTCAGGTCACGTAGCCTACTAGCCTACATTTAAACAACATTTTATTAAATTCATTTATTCATATTTATATAGGCCTACTTTAGATTTAGCTCACACAAGTGGCAAAATATTTAAACAGGTCATAGCCTTAAATCACAAACATTTTAAATTAGAAACTTAGAATAGTCTATTAAAAAAAGCAGACTCTCGTCTTTTCTTTCGTTTTTACACCCTTTTAAAAGAAATCCTGCAGGTCAAAAAGAACTTTGCTTTTCACCTCCAAGAAAGTACGAGTGCTCTCCATTATGGCACATTTTTTTTCCCTAAATGCCAGGTAAGGTGTCGTTTTGTTGCTTTACTTGAGAAAAAAAGCCATGTGTTGACTTTGAAACAAGAGTATATTTTAAATGATATGCATCTGTGGTGAAATTACTAGATTTTCGCGTCAGTACATGTTTATTTTAATGCAAACAATGTTCTATCACTTTAATGCAGCAATGCAGCGCAGCAAAAAATAGACTCGGTACGAAAGCGATCCGTGCTCTGCTGCAGACGCAACGCTCCTGGAACGGACTGACGGACCGCATCCGCGTGCAGTGTGAAAGCTGTCATCCGTTAACATGGGCACGGAAAAAAATACGCACCGCACACGCACTGCAGACGGAGTATGTGTGAAACGGGCGTTACCCATGATTGCGCTTTTGAGTAATGAACCAGGCTGGGAGTTTTTTAAAAGCCTCAGGAATCTTTTGCAGGTGTTTAGAGTTAATTAGTTGATTCAGATGATTAGGTTAATAGCTCATTTAGAGAACCTTTTCATGATATACTAATTTTTTGAGGGTTTTCATGAGCTGTATGCCAAAATCATCAGTATTAAAACAATAAAAGACCTGAAATATTTCAGTTGGTGTGAAATGAATCTAAAATATATGAAAGTTTCATTTTTATCATTACATTATGGAAAATAATGAACTTTATCACAATAGGTTCATTTTTTGAGAAGGACCTGTATGTATTTTTGTAATGGTGAGCTTACAAATCCATTTGTGTATTGTGTTGCATGTAACGTAATGGTCATTTGCAGTGTGCATTTGTGGGAAGCTTTGATGCTTTTAATGAGAGCGAAATAAAACTAATTGAATCAGAAAAGGCCGTTGCTGTGCTGTCAGTCTCCCCTCAACCCCCTGCACTCCACCGCTAAACCACAGCCACTTTTATAGCATTTTTAAAAACTGTGGTGAGAACTGACTGCTGCTGAAACAGGGGGTTTCATGACCCTTTAAAATGGACTGTGGCAAAGTGGAAATCTGTTTTGTGGTCAGACGAATAAAAATTTGAAGTTCTTTGTGGAAAACTGGGACGCCATGTCATCCGGACTAAAGAGGACAAGGACAACCCACATTGTTAATAGCGCTCAGTTCAGAATGCATATCTGATGGTATGGGGTTGCATGAGTGTGTGTGGCATGGGCAGCTTACACATCTGTAAAGGCACCATCAATGCTGAAAGGTATATCCAAGTTCTAGAATAACATATGCTCCCATCCAGAGGTCATCTCTTTCAGGGAAGACCTTGCATTTTCCAACATGATAATGCCAGAGCACATACTGCATTAAATACAACATCATGGCTGTGTAGAAGAAGGATCCGGGCACTGAAATGGCCAGACTGCAGTCCAGATCTTTCACCCATAGAAAACATTTGATGCATCGTAAAGAGGAAGATTCGATAAAGAAGACCTAAGACAGTTGAGCATCTAGAAGCCTGTATTAGACACGAATGGGACAACATTCCTATTCCTAAAGTTGAGCAACTTGTCTCCTCAGTCCCCAGACGTTTGCAGACTGTTATAAAAAGAAGAGGGGATGCCACACGGTGGTAAAAATGACCTTGTCCCAACTTTTTTGAGATGTTGATGCCATGACATTTAAAATCAACTTGTTTTTCCCTTAAAATGATACATTTTCTCAGTTTAAACATTTGATGTCATCTATGTTGTATTCTGAATAAAATACTGAAATTTGAAACTTCCACATCATTGTAAAAATTGTAAATAAAAACCGAATGCAGTGTCCCAACTTTTTTACAGGTCCATTTACATCCCTATAAATTGTCTCTAGGACGTAATGGTCTGTTTTTGCCTTATTTGGAAGGGTCATGAATATTAATGTGGAGTTCGGCTCTGATTGGCTGTTTCACTGGCTCATTGCAGTGACAGAATCACATCTACCATGTACCGTCAATCACGGAGAGATTATGCATCCAATCTTATGTTTGATCCTGCTTCTGACGAAGATAAAACATTTGAGGAACAACCAATTGTTTTGAGATTGGAAATGGATGCTTTTGAGTGGTAAGTTCAGTCTTTATTTTCAGTAAGACCTGCAAAATGTAACGTCAGTAGGGCTGTCGCGGTAACCGCACTATTGTAAAACCGCACTATTGACAAGCCAACCGCAGAGGAAGGAAAGCAACCGCAGAAACAGTGGCAACCGCAGTGTTCAGTTTTTTTTTTTTTGGCTTTGTTTTACAATTCATCATGTGCATTTGATGTTAAATAAATTAATAATGATACAAGAGAGTTACTACTGTCATTTTCCCGCAAACTGTTTGTATCCGGTGTTTCGTTTATTTTGAATAGGCCTACTGAAACGATGGCAGACGCTCTCGTCCCAAAACCGAATGCCACCACGTTGCTAGTTTGGGAACATTTCGGCTTTCAACCCAATGAAAAAGGCGAGCCAGCGAATTAAGATGAGCCGACATGCGGCAATACATCTAACTTGAGGCGTCATCTCGCTAACTGTCATCCAGCCGTTGAAGCGCAGCTGCCCCCTCAAGCATCAGGTCGCGGAGCAACTTCAAAAAGAACAGCTGAGGCCGGTACCAGCCGACAGTTAGGAGTAGCTGAAGCCTTTGCAAAATCTGTAAAATACAGCCGTGAAAGTAACAGGCATAGATGCCTTACAGCCGCTGTTACGAAATATCTAGTTCAGGAGATGGTTCCGTTCAACACAGTGGAGAAACCAGCATTCAAATCGATGCTTCAACAATTTGACAAACAGTACGAGTTGCCGGGCAAAACATACTTTTCAGAAACTGCTGTGCCGAAAATGTACAGCACGGTAAAGACATCGATCAAAAGCGTGCTTATAAATGTCGACTACTTTTCTGCCACAACCGATATGTGGTCAAGTGTCAATATGACTCCTTATATGAGTCTAACGGTTCATTATCTCAGCAAGGAATGGACTCTGCCTCGTCACGGTGTTTATGCCCGACAATATTTCTGATGCTCTTCGGCACACATTTGAAGAGTGGTCCCTGGATGAGAAGAAGCTGGCCTGTATCACTACAGACAACGGGGCAACATCGTTGCAGCAGTCAAAAAGCTGAACTGGCCATGGCTGAACTGCTTTGGTCACAATTTACATTTGTCAGTTACAAATGCAATGGCAAGCGTCAAGGACCGCACAGCCCGAGCAATGGGCCTGTGTCACACATTGGTCAGTACATTTTCTCAGAGCTGGTTGAAGAGAAGAGATCTAGCGAAAGCTCAAGCGGAACTTCAAATTCCTCAGCATGGCCTCATACTGGTAAGTTATAAAATGTAATCTAAATGCTAACTTATTGATTATGTAAGCTAAAAAAATACAAATGTAATTATATGAATTAAATTATTTAAAAAAAATAAACAATATCTATAGCTTACTGTCAAATAGGCTAGGCTACTTGTCTGTTGCTGGATTTAATGTTTTTTTTTTTTCATTTAAAATAAATGTTTTACAAAATAAAATAAAAACAAAATTACATTAAAAGGTCAGATATAGCCTATATAAATTAGGCTAATTGCACACTGTAAAAAAATGCTGTAAAAAAAACGGCCACATTTTGACAGTAAAATGCTGTTTTCCATTAAAACAGTAATATACCGTAGAAAACCATGCATTCTGGGTAATATTTGTCATTTTCGAGAAAATAGCCAACAGTAATATACTGTGAATCAACACGCTTAAAGACGACACTCAGAGGCTGTGTTCAAAATCACTCCCTATCCCCTTATTCACTATTCCCTACACTAGTTCACTGATATAGACCACTCGACAGAGAGAGAGGAAAGAAGAGAGTGAATTCAGACACTGATGAACACCTGCTGTTATCACTGAAGGAAAGAGAAACATGATTTCATCAACTGAAGATAAAAGAAGACATTAAATCTCTGAAGATCTCAGCAGAGGATTAAACAACTCCACAAACAGCATTACCAGCTTCACACATTACTAACCAGACTGACTTTATTTCTGTCAGACGTCTACAGCAGCTCTTATTGAGAATGAACAGATGATGTTTTATTGTTTCTTCTGACGTTACCATTATGGTGATCAGTGTTTGCTTTAGTTGGGCTCTTGAACAGCGACACAATAACATCAGTTTTTATCTCGCTGCTGTAACGGTGTGTTTTCAATACATGTGTTAAATCAAGCAAAGCTGAGAAAAAAACATGAGTTGGTTATGTTGACTATTTAATAATGGTTTAATTCACTAATAGTTTAAAAGTCTTATCTATAAACATATAGCGGATGCTTAATTTTTTGTAAAATTGAACCCTATAATTTTATAACATCATTGTTGCAACAACCAGATAATTTGAAGAGCATGGGAACGCTTGTGGTCAAAACATCTGAATCAATCTGACTCACACAGACATCAAGAATCGGCGTATGAATCTCAGCCGTGGTGACACTCAAAACTCCCAGCATGCATTGCGGCACGAATAAATTATGCTGCTGAATAGCCTGGTTATTTTCTTTAATTCTTATTATTTGCCTTTATTTTGAGACACCCCTCGCTGCAGCCTGCAGCACGATGACGTTGCTGGATCAGATCCAATACGTACTGGATGGTGGATCGTTATGGCGACGTCATACCGATCTCTGGGTTAACTTATAATGCGTATGCGCCGGTCTTAAGTGACATGTATGATCAATATTGTATATAGATGATCTAACCTGTGTAGTTGTATTACTGATAAATAGTATTAAGTAAGATGAATAAATCATCTTTTCATAAATGTGATGCTTAAATTATCCTAGTTTCGCTGTACATGCATGCAAAACAGTTACAATTTTAATATATTCTGATCATACTTGCTGTTGAGTGGAAGGAAAAATTATTCAAGTAATTGTCTCTGTAATGTTTATCCTCAATGTACAATGCAACACGATCTGTAAAGAACTTAAAATACCAGTACCCTACACATTCAAGGGAAAATGCAAAACGTATCCTGATGGCGTGAGCATATTATTAATCATTATTTTTGCGCGAGCGGTTTGAGTATTTATCTATCCAGCAAAACTCTCCTGTGCATTCAAACTCTTCTGCGCATGCGTATACGACGTCATCGAATTGTGAATGAAACCACCGCGCATGCGTGTCCAGTACGTGTTGGATCTGATCCAGTACGTCATCGTGCTACAGGCTGCAGCGAGGACTTCTTGTGTTTATTTTTGGTGCTGTTGTTGTGTTGACTTTAAGTAGTGTTTTGTGATGTTCAGAGTTGATCTGTTCGTTTTTTTTATTGATTGTCACCATTGTTGAGATTCATATGCTGATTCTTCATGTCTATGTGAGTCTAAATGACAGCAGAGAGCAAACTAATTTTTGAACTCATGACTTTATAAATTATAACTAATTGCTAATCAGTGGTTGATAATTTCAGAAGGGTCCCAGTTTAATAACATAAGAGTAAATGTATGTGTTTCAAAAATAATGGGTTTGTTAGGGGAAGAAACACCGGACAAGATTAACAAGCTAAACATCCTATTACAATTATAGCAAAACAGCCAATAACTTCTGACCATGTTTTTTTCTTGGCTTTTTGCTACAATAAATGTGTTTAAGAAACACACAGTTATAGCAGACAAAGAAAGACTATCATTACAAAGTCAAGGGCCAAGAGCCCAACTGAAGCAAACACTGATCACGATAATGGTGACCAAATATTTTCAGTTAAACATCAACACCTAAAGATCTGATAATTCTCAATAAGAGCTTCTGTAGACGTCTGACAGAAATAAAGTCAGTCTGGTTAGTAATGTGTGAAGCTGGTAATGCTGTTTGTGGAGTTGTTCAATCCTCTGCTGAGATCTTCAGAGATTTAATGTCTTCTTTTATCTTCAGTTGATTTCATCTAAAGCTGTGGCTGAAGTCAGTTGTAGTTCTTGTGTTTCTCTTTCCTTCAGTGATTCTTGTTAACAGGTGTTCTCAGTTATCACTTAATTAATCTCTTAATTATCTCATGAACTTCCTCAATGCTTCAATTACTCTAACACTCTGTAGTGTGTACACTCTTCAGTGTTCATTTAAAACTGAAGATTTTGCTGTGGGGTTAAAAGGGTTAAATGGGTTAGATGAAAAAACCCACAGTGGGAACCGTAAATTAACAGTAAGAAACTGAAAATTCATTTACGGAAAAGTACTGTAAAAAAACGGCACTTTACTGGAACCAGAGCTGCCAGTAGATTACCGTTAAATCAAGGAAAAACAGTAATATACTGTAAAACGTAACAGTCAAATTTATCAGATGAATCAAGATATTTTCACTGAAATATTAGTGAAAGTTATTAGAAAAAAGTTGTGCAAAGTCAGTAACTGATAAGGAGAGTAAATATTAAAATGACCTGTGTTTATGTGTTGTTGCACAAGATGATATAGAAGAGATCTTTTAGTTGAATTCATTAGTTTTGTGGGTCACCATTGCTGTGAAGAGTAGAGCCTGTGCTTCAGTCCAGGATGAGCAGAGAAACATTGATGATATGCTGCCTGATGCTTTATTTAACGGTAGTGACTGTGTTTGCTGATGCGGTTATGAGCTGTTTGTTGAGTAATTTATCACATGCGTGTGTGCTATTGCTCACAATGAACCGCAAAGATTGAAGTTAAAGTCATGTTTCTAAATTATTTTACTTCTACACCTTACACATTTGAAAGGACTCAAATGAAGTTTTACGATGCAAACACCTATAAATACTAGTTTTAAAATGAGAACTGTTTGAAGCGATCAGTTTTCCAAATGAAAAGTTACCTTTCATGGTATTATTACGGCAAAATACTGTAAAAAAGGAGAGCTGTATATAAACAGTAGAGGGCTGTAAATTACCGCCAGTAGATTACCGTTATTTTACGGCACAATTTTTTACAGTGCAGCTCCAATTTAACGTCTATATTAGTCTGTGCACATTTAAAGAATATATCTTATAATTTAAATGTATTTTTTGTTAAGTAAAATATATATTAAAACGAAAAAATTGCCTAATTTAAAATGTAGCCTAGCCTATAATTTATTTTGGTAGGCTAATTATAGGCTAGTAGATCCATTGGCTAATTTCTAGGCTATTCCAACGTTCCTTGTTCCTCGCTATCTGCAAGAGGAGTGCATCGACGCCAACGCAAATCCACTGTCCTGGTGGCGCGATAATCAGTATAGATTCCCGCTGCTGTCCAAAGTCGCGCGCAAATATATGTGTATTTGTGCAACGAGCACACCATCAGAAAGAGTTTTCAGTGCCGCGGGGGAATATCGTTACGCCCATGCGAACCTCCCTGAAACCGCATAAGGTCAATATGTTAGTTTTCTTAGCGCGAAACAAAGACATGATCCCGGTCTAAATCACTTTCGTTTTACGCTTATATTTTCGTTTGTTCTCTGTATTTTCACAGGGTTTTGTTTTTTTACAATTTGTTTTTGTTTTTGCTTTCGTTTTTGGAACATGCATTTTCTTCTTTTCATGATACATTAAAATTATTTGATTTCTTTTAGTTTTTTTAAATGGAAAAAGGCATGTTCTTGTTGCTAAATGTTTTGCATTTAATAAAAAAAAAAGTTTTAAAACGTGTCTCTTTGTCAGTTAAAAAGCAACAATTTATGCTACATAACTCAACAACAGAGCTTTTTATGCAATAAAATCAGGATAACTTAGATTTCTAAAAAAAATATTAAAAAAATAATAATAAACAGCGGTAAAACCGCATACCGCGCTATTGAGCCACCCATAATAACCGCAAGGTAAATTTTCTAACCGCGACAGCCCTAAACGTCAGTACTATTACTTTGATAAATATTAATAATATTAACTTTGACATTTGACATACTGATGTTTACTACTTAGAGTGTCCTACTGTTTCTGTACTAGCATCTTGCGTTGGATCTAGACAACACAGGGGATATTCTCGTTAATGTTGTCTCACTGTGAAAATCCAGTTTAATCAGAAATTGTCAATAAGTGGATAAAATCACTACTTACTGCTCGCAGGGATATAGTTTGAATTGCTGCTTCTCCCGTATCGGACACTGAGTGAAGCTTGCTACTGTCTAGGTTAGAAAAACTGTCCGTGGTGAAATGGGCCGAGCAAACAAACAACTTTTAATTAAATTGTTGCGGTATCCGGTTATAGATAAACATACCTGTTGACAGTTTTGTTCAGTGGGAAGGCTATGAAAAGTCCCCACGTCCCCTGCACAGCCTGGAACATAACATCTATTTCCATTATCTGCCATATTCGCTATCCTCGCGTGATGCATGCGCCGCTGTATTCAAATGTTGTAGGCGTACATATTAATGATCCCAGCGATTGTGTCACAGTTGGCGTTCGCCTGAAAATCGCCTGTTTTTCCGTGGTGTTTTTCACAAACAATATTTACATATAAAGAAGGAAATAATGGTGTTTGAGACTCACTGTATGTGATGTCCACGAACTGAACCCTTGTTATTCAACTATGTCATGGTTAAAGGGATACTTCACTGCCTTTTCATATTAAACTATGTTATTCCCTTAACTTAAACGAGTTGACACACACCTCTCTCGTCTCAGTGCGTGCACTTAATCTCTCTGACGCGCGGTGACGATCTGATAGCATTTAGCTTAGCACACTAATCACAGTTCATTCACTATGGAACCAAACAGAGATCAAATTAGAAGTACCAAGGTGTGAGGGAGGTGTGAGGAAAGATGTGTCAGCCGGGACATTATAGTTCTCCTTTTTATCCGATTAGAGAAGTACCACGTTTTATTTTGTCACCATACTTGATCGTTCAACTATTCGTGTAACTGTATTTAAATAGGGGAAAATATGGAGGTGTTTGGTACTTCTAACTTGATCTCTGTTTGGTACTATAGTGAATGAACTGGGCTTAGTGGGCTAAGCTAAATGCTATCAGATCGTCACTGCGCGTCAGAGAGATTAAGAGCACACACTGAGACGAGAGAGGTGTGTGTCAACTCGTTTTAGTTAAGGGAATAACATAGTTTAATATGAAAAAGCAGTGAAGTATCCCTTTAATTCAATTTTTCATTCTAAGGCACCTTTAAGAAGAACATTAGCGATGATATCTTTCTTACATTACTTGTAATGTTACTTATAGTACATTATGATTAATACTTTGTTTGTTACATATACGTGCAATATTTCAGATTTGTTACATAACATTTTTATTAAAAAATATGAATTGCTCTGCTGCTGAAAGACTAAGACTACGTTTTTTTTTTTTTTTTTTTTTGTTTTTTACAGTATTTCTCCAGCCTTTGAAAAAATTATTAAAAACAAATATTTTTTAGCAAGTACATACAAATGAGGGAAAATTACTGAAAATAAAGTTAATGGATGCATTCTGGGCCAATACAATACACAATACACAGATCTTACTTTATGTGGTGCTTCCAAATGGAAATGCTCCCACACCAGATGTAGTACGAGATTTAGTTTTTGATAAAAAAGCATTGTCATTTCATCATTGCGATATTTTAGAGAGGCATACATTTTTAAGCTTTGATAATTTCAGATGTTTTTAGTACACTTGTTTTGTATACAAAATATGACGTAATCTTGCTCCCCCTCCACTGCATGGCTTTTTTCAAAGACTTGACAGTGGAGGTTATACATGTGCCTATGTCAAAGGAGACTCCATGATACCATTTAGGCGCAACACTTTTGGTCAAAACGCTTCGTCAGTAATAGGTGGTAAACTATGGAATAGCTTGCCTCTTTCACTAGGAGAATGTCCTAAATTCTAAACTCACTTAAAACAGTGCTTCCTGAAACCAGAGGTGTACTCATATTTAACTGTCATACATTTATCAATAGTACATGTACACTTAAACTGTAAATCTGAATGTAGTATAGAGGTGAATTAACAATGTCTTGCCATTTGTGTAATTTTTTTTTTTGGGGGGGGGGGGGGTTGTTTTTGTTTTTAGTGAATGTTAATGATGTTGTATGATTGTTGGCTATCTTTGTTATTTTTATGTTACCTGCTTAGGGACTGCAGACGAAAAGTAGTTATTTTTACTAATTCTGGCATATTTACATGCTGTATTTGTATACAACAAAGTTCATGAATATGCTTGGTCTATTAAATAAACAAATAAAATAAAATAAAAATATATATCACCTATGAATCTTCTATGCTTCTATATATCTATATAATTCTATATATTCTATATCTATAATTCTAACTTAGCCTATATGAATCTGTTACTAGCCTATATCTATCCTATCTGTCACTGTTCAGTCAAATTATCTCACTACTACACCTTACAAGTGTGAAATAACACAAATGAAACAAGTTTACAGTACAAACACCGTATAAATACTTGTTTTAAAATGAGAACTGTTTGAAGCGATCAGTTTCCAAGATAAATGTCCTTTCATGGTATTATTACGGTAACATACTGTAAAAAGGAGAGCTGTATATAAATAGAAGAGGGCTGTAAATTAACCGTACATTGCTGGTAACCACAGCTGCCAGTAGATTACCGTTATTTTACGGCAATTTTTTTTACAGTGTATATATATATATATATATATATATATATATATATATATATATATATATATATATATATATATATATATATATATATATATAAAATGTGTGGGGGATGTGAGGTCAGGTATACGGTGTCAATAAATGCAACGTCAGGGCAGCCGTCCATATACACTCCTGAACAAAATCTTAAGACCAGGGGATTCATTGCAAGTTTTACACATTTCACACTAGTGGATCATAACCGGGTTGTAAGTGCTGCTTCAAAATGCCAAAAGAAGAAACAGGAGCAAGAGACAAAAAATAGAGAGTAGGCAATTTATTGAAAACTGCATTTAAACTCAAACAGGCCGTTCATCGGTTGATCAAAAGTTTAAGACCATAGCCCAAAAATAAATGCACAACATTACTAAAAGTGTCAAAAAAGGACTCAGTAGTGAGTAGCCCCACCGTTCTTGTTGATCACTTCAAAAACTTGTTTTGGCATGCTTGATGCGACTGTTTCCAGGAGGCTGGTGGGAACGTTGCTCCATGTGGTGAAGATGGCTTCACGAAGGGCATCCACGGTCTGGAACCAACGTCCATTTTTGTAAACTTCCCTTGCCATCCATCCCCAAATGTTCTCAATGGGATTTAGATCAGGGGAACACGCAGGATGGTCCAAAAGAGCAACGTTATTCTCCTGGAAGAAGTCCTTCGTCAGGCGGGCTTTGTGAATTGCAGCGTTGTCCTGTTGAAAGACCCAGTCATTACCGCACAGAGGCCCTCGGTCAAGAGGGATGCCCGCTGCAACAGATCCACATAGCCAGTCGCCGTTTGACGCCCCTTCACAACCTGAAGCTCCATTTTCCCATTGAAGGAAAAAGCACCCCAGATCATGATGGAGCCTCCTCCACTGTGCCTCATAGAAAACATCTCAGGTGGGATCTCCTTGTCATGCCAGTAGCGTTGGAAGCCATCAGGACCGTCCAGGTTAAATTTTTTCTCGTCAGAGAATAAAACTTTCTTCCACTTTTCAAATTCTAAACGGGCAAGTTTGTGTGGTGGGAGGAGACGTGGCTTTTGAAGACGTTTTTTGTTCTTGAAGCCCTTCTCTAGCAGATGACGTCTTATGGTTATTGGGCTGCAGTCAGCATCAGTAAGGGCCTTAATTTGGGTTGAGGATCGACCTGTGTCTTCACGGACAACCCATCGGATCCTGCGGCTCTGTGCAGGTGAAATCTTTTTGGGTCTACCACTTGATTTTTTTGTCCCATAACTCAAGATTTTTTAAGAAATGTAAAATGACTGTCTTACTGCGTCCATCCTCAGCAGCGATGGCACGTTACGAAAGGCCTTGCTTGTGCAGCTCAACAATCCTGCCACGTTCAAAGAGAGAAAGCCTTTTTGCTTTTGCCATCAGGAGATCTTGACAGTATGACTGCTCGAAGGACAATGACATGAGAGCCATATTTTTGTGCAGATTTGACCTTTTTATGGCTATGGTCTTAAACTTTTGATCAGCTGATGAACGTCCTGTTGCAGTTTAAATGCAGTTTTCAATAAATTGCCTACTCTCTAGTTTTTGTCTCTTGCTCCTGTTTCTTCTTTTGGCATTTTGAATCAGCACTTACAACCCGGTTATGATCCACAAGTGCGAAATGTGTAAAACTTGCAATGCATCCCCTGGTCTTAAGATTTTGTTCAGTTTCAGCAACATTTCAGCGAGCTAGTACTGCATTCCAACAGCGTGGGGAATGAAAGTGCGGTAAGTTTGAATGTTTAATGTTGAAGCATGTTTCTGCATCACAAGATTGTGGGTGCTGGTTTAAAGACTGATTTGATTTAATTATTTGTAGAAGCACCACTGTTTGAGGCTGTCTTAGACTGACGTTTTGTGGAGATGCTGATTGTTTAAAGAAAGTTCTCGGGTGACCGGTACTAGAGTTTGATTCTAAATGAACTGATGCAGGTATAGACGTTTATATAACATGAGATGTATGTTTTTAAATATAGATGCGTGTATTTGTGTGTGTGTGTATATGTATTTGTATTTTGATTTGTTGCTTTTGTAATAACAGTAAAGTGGCGTGGGGTCGAGTTTTCGAGGACACGTGTGCAGTCTTCAGATTCGGGTATGAATGTCACTTACTAATGATATAATCTGTTTGTGAGGAATTGTGTCTTATACTTACATTCATTTGTAGGAGAGTTTTTCTGCCACTGTTTTCTTTGCCTCCACAATTAATGTAACGAGTGTGTTTAATTTAGATCAAGCGCCTAGATGCGCACTGTGGGGAAAGAGACTGTATTTTTTTGTTGTTGTTGTTGTTTTGTATTTTGTTTTGAATTGTAGTTACTTTGATTTTGTTTATTTTTGTTTTGTTTATTCTTGTGGGGCACTTTTTGATGTAATCTTACTGGGCAGTGTGCAGTAATCATCTTCATCTTCACAGTGTGTGTGGCTTGCTGTGTATCAGGCTTATAGTGATTTAATCAATTCCTGGTGTGACGACTTGAGTGTGGAGTATTGAGTTTTAACCTTTTAGAGGGGTTTATCATTCGCCTTGCCCATGTGTATTTCATTATGCCCTTTTTTTATGAGAGTTCTCAAAAGAGTATTGTACTGTGTAATCAGAAATAAAGTGCATTTCTTACACCAGTATTCACCTTGTCCTTTAATTAGGATATACAGAAATTCCTGTCTTGGCCTACCACACGTTAGATTTATCTTTTGATCAAGGGCTTGATTATGTATTGGTAAGAGATAACTGGTTTGGAGAATGCGTTCAGTAGGTCACATTTGGCGTAGTTGGACAGGGTGTTTCAGGTGAATGCTGGTGTTACTGCTTTTTTTTATTCTTTTTTTATTTATTTTTTTCCTTTTTTGTTTTGTGTGTATGTATGTATATTATTCAGTGAATGGTGAACATTTGTGGAGGTTAAAATAAATAAAAACAGTGGCTGTGGGATTACCGTCAACGTTGAGATTCGAGGTCAAGATAATTGTTTTTCCTGTATAAAAATTGTATAAACATCCTGAAATATTGTATAAACATCCTGTTTTTGGTGTGTTTTTTTGGTTCCATACCTAGATTATGTCTGAGGGGGTGGAAGACCTGAAAGAACAGCTTCAGCAGTTACAAGCCGATAATGTCAAGCTTCAACAGGAAGCAGCGACCTGGCAGAATGTGGTGGAAGGACATGGAGGGCAAATAAGTGGTCAAGATGATGGTTTGACTGGTTCTAGGTACGTCTTCCTTCCCCGTGAAAGAAAATGCCCAAGGTTTTCTGGTAGAATGGGTATAGGATGTCTTGAGGAAGAGGAATGGGTAGAGGAAGATCATAGATGCTTAAACACTAAATATATGACTCCCATTGAACAAGTCTTGTTTTTGTACGATCATTTAGAGGGTGAGGCCAAGTTGGAAATTAGGTTTCATCCAACGGTAGATAAAAATGATCCTGAACAAATTCCCCCACGGGCCAGAGCCTATTCTTGTAATGCTCATAGTGACATGGTAGATTTGAAGGTAAAGACTAGTGTTGTGGTAGTTGAGCCTAATAAAGAAATTAATGATTTGAAAGAGACACTACATAAGCAGCAAGTACAGTTGGACACCATTTTACAGCGTTTGTCTACTACCGTCTGGCATGCACCGTCTAATGGGCCAAATCATCAATTTCATTGTTTTCGGTTTGATTCAGAAGGCCATTCTATCTGTATGCGATGTGGGCAATCAGGGCATATTGCTAGACGCCGTAATAATCGGGAGGACATACACAAGTAGCTCTTTTAGCAGGAAACTCTTCGAGGCAGCATGTAAGCCATGGGGGAAATGGGTTTTCTACTGGTTTGCAGGGAAACTAACTTCATCTAGCGCTCAGAGCCAGGTTCTAGATGGTGACTATTTTGGCTCACCCTTGAAATCAACTATACCTACTCATCATTCTACATTTATTGGCCAGTGCCCAGTGATTACAATAACTATTGCAGGGGTGGATGTGCCATGTCTTGTCGATACAGGGTCAATGGTGTCAACCATCACTGAGAGTTTCTTTTTAGAATACTTTCAGGTTCAGGGTAATATCCAGTAATGTGGATGGCTGCAGTTAAAAGCGGCCAACGGATTAGATATCCCATATAGGGGCTATATGCCCTTTGACCTTTGTAACGCCCCAGGGACGTTTCAGAGGTTGATGGAGCGAATTTTCGAAGATCAACGGTTCCACTCCCTCCTTCTATAGTTGGATGATGTGGTTGTCTTTTCTTTATCCTTTACAAAACATCTAGAGAGGCTGGAGCTAGTTTTGCAGAGGCTACAACCGAATGAGCTGAAGCACAAACTCCGTAAGTGTCACTTTTTCTTACCAGAGGTCAGATATCTGGGACATGTCATCTCCGTTGCAGGGGTTGCTACAGACCCTGAGAAGATTAGTGTAGTTAAAGAGTGGAAGACTTCAACAGCTACAGAATTGCAGTCTTTCTTAGGCTTTGCCTCTTACTATCAGAGGTTTGTGGAAGGATTCTCCAAGTGTGCTGCCCCTCTCCATAAGCTGGTGACAAAGTTACAGCCTTCTATAAAGATATCCAGAGTAGGACCTCATGGTTCTTTTGGAGACCATTGGGATTGGAGTTGTGATCAGGCGTTTGGTACTCTAAAGGAGAAGTTGGTATGTGGACCAGTTTTGGCGAATGCAGATTCCACTAGACTGTGTGTTCTAGAGGTGGATGCTAGTAATTTGGGTCTGGGAGCAGTCCTTTCACAAGAACAGGAAGGGGGCAGCGACGGCCAATTGCATATGCAAAATGAGGGCTTAGGCCCACAGAAAGGAATATGACTAATTATTCAGCCATGAAATTAGAACTGCTTGCACTCAAATGGTCCGTTACAGAAAAGTTTAGAGATTACCTCCTCGGTTGTAAGTTCACAGTATTCACCGACAATAAACCCCTCTGCTACCTTCGTACAGCCAAGTTGGGAGCAGTAAAACAACGGTGGGCAGCACAGTTGGCATTATTTGATTTTACCATCACGTAATAATGCATTTTATTTAATAGCGCCTTTCATGACACCCAAGGTCACCTCACAAAGAAAATACAGAACACTTCACAAAATACACAACAAACACTCCGCATATACAATAAATAGTATGTAAAAAAAAAGTGCAGTCAAGACTCAGTAAAACACATTATAAAAAAGCCTGTATAAAAAAATATGTTTTAAGACGCGTTTTAAAAGTCAATAAACAATCACTGTTACGAACATCAAGAGGAAGGGAGTTCCATAAGCGGGGGGCAGCATAACTAAATGATCTGGCACCCATGGTAGTTAGTCGAATCCGAGGTACCACAAAAGAAATTGAAGATGAATATCTGAGAGCATGTGATGGAGTGTAAACATGGAGAAGTTGAGTAAGGTATTGGGGTGCAAGATTATGAAGTGCCTTGTAAGCAAGTAGCAAGATCTTCAATTCAACTCGATATTTTACCGGAAGCCAGTGCAATTGCTGAAGAACTGGAGAAATGTGCTCAAAAGAAGGTGATCTAGAAATAACACGTGCTGCAGAATTTTGAATCAACTGAAGCTTATGTAGCAATTTCAAAGGAACACCTGTGAGAAGAGCATTGCAATAGTCTATATGTGAAGTGACTAATGCATGAATAATAACTGCTGTATTATCAGTTGACAGAAAAGGATGGAGACGATAAATATTACGCAAATGGAAGTATGCAGTCCGTGTGATGATATTAATATGAGTGTCAAAGGATAGTGTGCTATCCATGATAACACCCAAACTTTTAAGTGAGGAAGGACAGATTGAGTTATTATCAATGTACAAAGAAAAACCATTAGAATTTGATAAAACGGATCTAGTGCCAACAAGTAAAGCCTCGGTTTTGTTACTATTTAGCTTCAAAAAGTTGGCTGAAAGCCAATCTTCAATTTCAGCTAAACAGCTGTTCAACGATGGTGGTGGAAAAGAATCAGTTGGTTTGGCAGACAGGTAAAGTTGGGTGTCATCCGCATAACAATAAAAATTAATACCATTGTAGCGACTCAGGCGAATCAAACACACAATCACCAGTTACATTTAACAAATATGTTTTGAAAGCTCTGTGCTGAGTAACAGACCTTCCCCCAACACAACAGAGAAAGATTCTCCGTTACCCTGGAAACCATCTGATAAGAAGTTTTACGGCCCAAAAGAATTTGGCCACATGAAAAGTTCCATACACAGAGAGCTAAAGGTTGTAAAACACACGCTTTTACCTCAAATTATAGACAAACCATCTATAAATGAACATGCACCCCAGGACATTGTATGTAAACACATAACTGTCTTGTAAAATGTTTCTTCTGTATGGTATTTTGCATCTTTTTATCTTTGTCTTAACAAATTACTAGTTCAGATAACCTCATATATGTCATGTCTCCTATCAAATTAATGCTCACGTCACGACTTACACTTCCATGTATATCACTTATTCAGAAAATGCAGTCTGTGTTTGTTGCATTAATTAGAATATGAATGGTCAGAGACCCACTGATTCAAGTTTTGAAACAAAGAGCCTTAAAATCTTCTGAGGAACTTCCCGCCTGGAAATCCCAACAATCTCATTGGTTAAGTCTAACCCTGGAGGGCCGGACTACTCCCAGACTTTAAAAGGGGTGCTCGGATGCCCCCCTTCCTCTCTCTTACTTCGCTTCTCTTCTCTCTCTGGCGGAACCAACGCCACGGTGCCTGGCCATTGAGCCAGGCCACCAATGCAGGCCCTCCAAGCAGGCCCCAGCTCTTCCTCTCTTCCCCTCTTCCCTGGTTCTCCTCGCTTCCCTACTGAGTCATCAACTTACTAGCCCCAAGGGCATTCTTCAGGAGGAGAACACGAAGCACCGCTAGAGAAAAAGCTGCTTCCCTCCCGACCTCGGAAAGAACCACCGGACACGCAGGAACACACTCACACACGCGAGAAGCCACAACTAGAGCAAGTATTATCTTCCAAATTCAAACTGCTGTTAAGAAGGTGTGTTATTTTCCTGTTGGGACAAGTTAACTCTGTGAAGGTTGTATTTGATGAACTGAAGGAAAGCTGCTTCTTACCCCTAATTCTTTGTCCAACACTCTCTTTGTCTCTCTCTCTCTCTTTTATCTCTCTCTAATTTCAGTCTATTCATTATTCTCTTTTATGTATTCTTTCGTTAATATCTATATTTCTACTCTCTTGATGCATATTTAGTGTGTACTTTCTGTGTGAATCGTAGTGTTATTTTTAGTCTGTGTTTATTAAACCTCCAAAAGACATTTAATGAGTTGAGTCTGTTGTTCTCCCACATACACAAAGTCAATGAAACTTGCGATCTAACGTTACCTAACTGCTTATGCTACTAGGTTAGTAAAGTAAACTGTATGACCATTTGAAATATTGAACTTGTCCTGATCAGTAAAGTTAATGTTTCTTATGCGCTCATAAAGCAGTAATCCCTTATTGAGAATTGATTTGAAAAGTCTATAACTAATTTGCAGGACAAACTTAGTAGGATAATTTCAAGCAATTCCGTAAAGGGTTACTTGTATTTAATTAAACAATTTTCCCTATCGGAAAATTTTAATAATAATGAACGACTAGCAAATTATATTCATAAATTCATGAATATTGAATATTAAATCCCTTTTGAGTTAATTATTCCCCGAGACATTAAACTCATGAGTCATTGTCGTTACACCATGTTTTCTCAAAATCGAACCAAGAGGAAGCAGATAAATAATAAAAAGAAGTGGGCCCAAAACAGAACCCTGGGGAACACCAGAAGTGACTGTAGATGCTCTTGATTTAAAACTTTTTAATTGAATATGCTGAGTGCGTCCAGATAGATATGACCCAAACCAAGACAGTGCCGTGCCAGCAATCCCAATAGACGCTAACCTATCGAGAAGAATCTTATGTGAAACAGTATCAAAGGCTTCTGACTGATTTACAAGTATTACAGTTAGAAGATCCAGTGATACAGGCTTTCCTGACCTATTGGAAACGAGGCATGATTACTACGGTTATAGAATGAGCAAAAGAATCTCCAGCAGTCATAGAGTTGGTGCGTCAATGGAGAAAGATTTTGGAAAAGCAGGGAGTCCTGTATCGTAAAAGCCATGTACCTGGGGGTAGAGAAGAAGTGTTGCAGTTGTTGTTACCACAGAGACTGAAAACTGAAGTTTTTACTAATCTTCATGACCAACATGGTCATCAAGGGGTGGAAAAAACTACCACCCTTGTAAGCCAGTGCTGCTATTGGCCTTTTATGCGACGAGACATTGAACGCTGGTGCCAAGAATGTCATCGGTGCCTTGCAGGCAAGGCGATGCAGCCAAAAGTAAGGACTTTCATGGGAAGCCTGCTTGCATCTAGACCACTAGAAATTGTGGCTGTTGACTTCACCATTCTTGAACGAGCTAGTGACGGTAGAGAGAACCTCTTGGTGATAACTGATGTGTTCTCTAAATTTGCACTAGCATATTCCACACCTGATCAGAAAGCAAGTACTGTTGTCCGCATCCTCACTGAACGCTGGTTCTATTCATACAGTGTCCCAAAGCGGATCCATTCGGACCAAGAAAAACATCTCATACTGAACCAAACCTTTAAATAAGAGAAAACTGTGAAGTTATACACAAAAAATATTACATTTGAATATACAAAAAACACATATACATTTGAAATAGCTGTTAAAAATGAACTTTTTGTTCTATTTATTGCTAATAATAATTACAATACGGATTATATTACTAATGATGATTGCAATTCAGTGTTTCCCACAGACCTGCACTCTATTTGTTGCGGCATATATTAGCAAATTCATTCTCTACCAGTGGGATGCGCTGTTGGGGTGGTAGAGATCGAGTTTCCCTGGTAACGCTGTACACAAAGGAAAAGCTCTCAAACGCTGACATTCCAAATTTTCTGAATGCAGTCGGTTTCCTTCAGAAATAGTGATATAAATACACTCGCAACAGGTTTCGATTGTGAAACGTGTAGTGCTCATGTTTATTCAATGAAGTCAAAGCCTCTAGCAAAATCTATTGGTAGAGCACACGGTAGAGCAGGCCCGTCGCAAGGGGGACGCGAGGCCCTGTGCGAATTTGATGTGCGAGGCCCATTAAAGGAGGTCTATATAGACAAATAATTTGTTGTTTGTGGATATTAAAAATAAAATTTAAAAACATGTATATTCAGTAGCAGCATTGGGTTCAGGAAGTCAAAAAAGAACTAAATGTTTGATTTTGCATGGTGGTAACGTTAAGTTTTTCTTTTTTTCTTTGGTTATTTTGGCTTTGAATTTCGTTTCTTAGGAATATGAACTGAATTTAAAAATGCTTTGAAAATTAAGACCTTTTCATTTAATACACAAAATATTTTTTTGAAAAGAAGACAGCATTTGGAATGAGTGCATGCAAAATAATCTGTTCTCTGAATTAATGGCCTTTGTGAATGTACACAAATAAAAATGGACAGTTTATAGTTTATAATTATTGCTTGCACATATCTGTATGGCTAAAAATGTCTATTGTAATGTGAGTTATATTAGCTGCCATAAAGGATGTTCATCAGAATGCGCCGGGGACTATTATAGTAGCCTATATTAAAGGACAAAAACAAACTTTACCTATATTGGCTTTTTACATCAAGTCAGCTGTCACTTTGCACGAGGCCCTGTGCAGTCGCACACTTGGCACAGCCCTTGCGACTGGTGGTGTCAGTTTTAATATTGTGGCAGGCGCCACAAATAAACCAATATGGGAAACACTGCAATTATTTAGGTCTGTGTAGAATACAATAACACCACATAGGCTACTGTAGTAGTCTGAACATGGATCCTATTTCAATAACTGAATTACAATTTTACAAGCTATTACACTGACTAAAGTTTCTAAAAATATATAGGCCTATATATAGGTATACATTTTATGTGAATTACATTTTTCACAAACGAAAACAAGCAGTACTATAAATTACCAGAAGACTACTGATTTTACATTAATACACAACATTTTCATATTTTAAAGGAACCCGTATTTGTAATAAAACTTACCGATTGCTAGATGCAGTCTATGGCCAAAGCACTGTTATCTTGTCCATTTGTTTAGAGCGACAGCCTTCACAAAGTTCGACCCATTGTCAGTGGTTATTGACACTTGCTGCTCCTCACAAAGTCCCCAGGAAGCAAGAGAATCTCTCAAACCCTGAGACAGATTCTCTCCAGCGTGGTCATCAGGAAAATATAATAATAATAATAATAATAATACATTTTATTTATAATGCACTTTATATTAAACAAAATCTCAAAGTGCTACAGAATTTAAAAACAAAAACAAAACAATCAACAACAATAAATAAATAAAACCGAAAAATAAAATAAAATAAATTAAACAAGTAGCAAGTCAATTAAAAGTCAATTAAAAGCTCTGCTAAAAAGGTGGATTTTAAGACCACGCTTAAAAGCATCTATAGTCTGTGGAGTCCGCAGGTGGTCAGGGAGAGCGTTCCACAGACTGGGGGCTGCAGAGCAGAATGCCCGATCCCCCATAGTACGGAGATTGGCTGTGGGAGTTTTGAGGCGATACAGCGAAACAGAGCGGAGGTTACAAATGGCTGTTTGTGTGGTGAGGAGTTCCTTGAGATAGGAGGGAGCATCACCATGGATGCACTGGTGGGTAAGGAGAGAGATCTTGTACTCGATCCTGAACGACACAGGAAGCCAGTGGAGTGATTTTAGAATGGGGGTGATATGGTCGTATTTGCACACCCTCATGAGGATCCTAGCAGCGCTGTTCTGAATACACTGCAGCCTCTGGAGATTTTTGCTAGGGATGCCAATAAGGAGCGCATTGCAGTAGTCCAGCCTGGAGGAGATAAAGGCATGGACAAGCTTCTCCGCATCAGCCAGTGATAGAATGGGACGAAGTTTGGCAATGTTTCTGAGGTGGAAGAAGGAGGTCTTACACAGGTGTTTGATGTGCGCTTCAAAAGTAAGCTGTGATTCCATTCTGACCCCCAGATTCGTGACTGAAGTGGAAAGAGGAATGACCTGATCAGAGAAAGCAATGCTGGTGATAACGGACTTCTGGACCTGAAGTGGAGTGCCGACTAGGATAGCTTCAGTTTTGGAGCTGTTTAGCTGCAGAAAGTTTTGCTTCATCCACGCCTTTATCTCATCCAGGCAAGTGATCAAAGTGGAAGGTGTGAGGTCAGCAGAGGGAGATGAACTTGTCCTAAAGTAAAGTTGAGTGTCATCAGCATAGCAGTGAAAAGAAATCCCATGCCGGTTGATGAGACGGCCAAGGGGGAGCATGTAGAGTATGAACAGGGTGGGTCCGAGCACAGAGCCTTGAGGTACACCGCAGGTGACATTGTGTGACAGGGATGTAGCTTCTCCTAACGCAACATATTCAGTTCTCCCAGTGAGATAAGAAGAAAACCAGTTGTGGACCGAGTCAGAGAGACCAATGGTGGAATGTAAACGGTGAAGGAGGATGTTATGGTCAACTGTATCGAAAGCTGCAGTTAAGTCCAGGAGGATGAGATGGGATGGGGAACCAGCATCTGCCGCCATCAAAAGATCGTTTGTGACCCTGACCAAAGCTGTTTCTGTACTGTGTCCTGAGCGGAAACCAGACTGAAATTTCTCATAAAGATGGTTATGCTCCAAATGGACCTGAAGCTGTGCAGCAACAACTTTTTCCAGCACCTTAGAGAGGTATGGGAGGTTGGAGATGGGCCTGTAGTTGTCATTAACATCTGGGTCTAAAGTAGGTTTTTTCAGAAGTGGTCTGATGATAGCAGTTTTAAGAGATGAAGGAACATGGCCAGCCTGGAGGGAATTATTAATAATCTTGGTAATGAATGGACTTAAGACACTGAGGTTAGATTTTACCAAGGCTATAGGAAAAGGATCCAGTGCACAGGTGGATGGTTTCATTTTTCTGATGATGTCCTCAACCTCGAGCTGTGTGATGATGGAGAAGCAGCAGAGATGTTGGAAGGTCCCTGGCTGTGGATCAACAGACGGGCAGGCAGAGCGGAGGTGCTAGATAGGAGCAAGTGGATGTTGTCTACTTTGTTCCTAAAAAAGGTCATGAACTTATTGCACCTCTCTTCTGTGGCTTCTGAAAAAGAGTGAGTTTGCGGTTTGAGGATGTGATTAATAGTGGAGAAAAGCTTCTTGGAGTTTCCAGGGTTATTGTTGATGATGCTACAGTAGAACTGTGACTGAGCATCTCTTAAACACCTTGCGTAGGCCTTCTGATGATCTCTATAGGCTTGCCTATGAACAGTGAGTCCTGAGAGCTTGAGACGCCTCTCAAGTACGCGCCCAACCGTCTTCATCTTCCGCAGTTCGCTGGTGTACCAGGGTGCTGAGCGCGAGAAGGTGACCATTCTAGTTATGACAGGTGCGTGAAGATCTAGAAGGCTGCTCAGAGACTTGTTGTAGAAGTCAACCGACTCAGAGACTGAGGAGAGATCAACAGAGGGGAATTGCTGAAGGTCTGTAGTTAAAGAGTCTTGGTTAATCTTTTTCAGGTTCCTGAAGCAAATTTGACGGGAATCTTTGGTAAGGGAAGAGGGGCGTGGCAGCTCCAATGAGATGGCCTGGTGGTCAGACACACCCAGATCATACACCAAGAGGTTTCTAATATGAGGAGAGTTGGAAATGACCAAGTCCAGAGTGTGCCCCCTAGAATGAGTGGGTCCATCCACATGCTGTTGGAGATTGAGGCAGTCCAATAATTGCAGAAACTCAGCTGCCAGGTGGCAGGAGGGGGTATCTACATGAATATTAAAATCTCCTAATATTAAAATGTTGGCAGAAGTAGAGCAGAGTGTTGTGAGAAAGTCATGCATCTCAGAGATAAAAACTGAATTTGTTTTTGGGGGCCGATAAATGAGCAGTATTGTCAACGAAAAAGGGGGTTTACATTTAAAAGCAAGGTATTCAAATGATGACACTGTGGGCAGAGGGAGAAAAGACAGCTCCAATGATTGTCTATGAATTACAGCTAAGCCACCACCACGACCAGTGTAGCGGGCTTTCTCCAGATAGCTGTAACCAGGAGGACAGGCATCATTAAGTGCTGCGTAAACTGCAGGCTGATGCCATGTTTCCATTAAGCACATAAGGTCTAATCTCTTATCAATGATGTGGTCTTGGATGAAAGATGACTTATTTGTGAGGGATTGTGCATTAAAAAGTTCTATTTTGAGCGTTGAGCGTAAAACACTAAAATCCACTCCACGTTTTCTGTCATGCGCTGTGCTAAAAGATCTCGCGGTGTTTCCCGTGCAATCCAGTTTAGATTGGTGAGATCTCGCGGTGATTCCCGTGTTTCCCGTGTTGCCAAAACGGAGAGCAAAACTGTTGTGATGACGCGGCAGATGTGCGACGGAGGTCCAGATGGATGGTATGGCTGATGCAGAGTTTTCAGGCTGATGATAAACTAGCCCGCGACGAGAGCCTCTATGGATGTAACGCCGTCTGCGCAGAAGTCCAAGTTCCTTAATGACCGCGATGCACGCCGGAAATGTGCGGTCGTTGAAATTTAGCAGCTGTGGGATGGAATATTTAAGCTTCATGACGGCCGCTGGAAGGTTTTGACTAGCGCTATGCATTATAGAAACACAGAGCTGGAACACTGTCAGGCACAGCGAGATGATGGTCCATACCATAGCAGAGTGTATGCGGCAACTCCCAGCAATTTCAGCAAACAGCCGATGTTAGAAGAGATAGCAGGGGTGAGTAAAAGTCTTTGAAATTAGGAGAAAAACCGTAAAAATCCGTACAAAAAAGGTTTCAGATGTATAAAAGTCCTCTCCTGTCATGAGGGAGTCCATTCAAACTGCCAACTGTCAACAGCCAACTGTCAACAGCCGAGAAAAGTTATCCGAGACGATAAGAGCCAAGCAATATGTCCCAAAATTAGCACTGACTGAATGTACTAGTTACTGACAAAAAATAAAATTAAAATAAAGTTTATAATTAACGTATATAAACTAAAATCGGGTGGAAAAGCGGCGAACAGACAACGCCAGCGTCCTCTCCCCCTCGTTGCTAGGCAACAAATATGAAGTTTGCAAGCATCCGCTTTTCGAAATCGTCATAAATAAAGTGCACCGTTAAACTTAAGTAAGGCTCCGATGTTCTGCTTGACCACATATCTGAAGTAGTAGCGTAGTATTTCACTTGTTTTAACTCCGCTTCAACACTGGCCTTGCATTTGGAATACATGAATACATCTCAGGAATGGCAACTCTTGAAAAATAACTTTGCGATGGCAGTTGGTATGTCTTATCAAGGGCCTGTATCATTTTTTGGAAGCTGGCTTTACTGACGATATTTGCGGGCGCCATATCTTTGCATAAATGATACGTGACAGCGTGGGTTATTCCTTTATGCCTTTTCAAACTTCTGTCGTATGGTGTGCAGCTCGGAAAAATGCCTGCTTTATCGATTTTTATTCCGAATGAGTTTGGGATGTACTTTGGTTCGTGTCCAGGGATTTTTTTGCCATGCATTGATCATACAGCTCTTTGTGGCGCTGCCTCAGGTGTTGAAATAGATTTGTTGAGTTACCCTGTTTTGCCGCAATGACAGATTAACAGGTCCTGCAAATTACCTGGCTCTGTGATAAATCATCACTCCTGTATCCAAAGTAATCCCATAACACAGATGTTGATATTTTTTCCTTATCCTTATATAAGTCCTTATCCTTTCCTGAACTCATCTTCCCTGTTTCTGTAGAATATCTGTCGTTATGAACGGTCGGTTCTGTTCTCGTGCTCAATTTAGGCGCGCTACATTCTGATTGGTTCAGATAGCATACTGGGAGGTTGGGGCTAGGAGCGCAGGAAAAAATCGTGCTATGAAGCGATTTAGAAATCGCACATGCTCAAATCGCGATTTTATTACGATTTCGATTAATCACACAGCCCTACTTCGTACACTGACTATGTAGTTCAGACCCTGGTTCCTTGCCTTGGGTCCCACTCTAGTGGCATCTTGTCATCGCCCTGTCGGGCTGGGGTGTGGTCTTAAGTGGTCATCCAGCCCAAGGGGAATGGGAGGGTCATCAGCACGATTTGCACACAAACTGCCTCGAGTTGATGGCTGTATATTTCCCACAGTTGAGGGGCTATCATATCCCGAGTGTGGGCGAACAACACAGCGACAGTCTCTTACATAAGTTACCTAGTCAACAGAAGCTGGACCAGGTTTTACAAAGCAGAAGGTTCTACTTCTTGCTCAGTTAGACTTCACAGATGAGGGAATAGAATTCCAATGTCTTGGAGCTGTATCAGATTTTATGAACTATAAATGGACCTCTTTGCCTCTTATCAGACAATGCAATGTTCTCTCTACTTCTGTCACCCAGCCCCACTAGGCCTGAATGCGATGGCTCATACATGGCCCAGAATGTGCCTGTATGCCTTCCCTCCAGTCGTTCTGCTCCTGGTAGTTCTAGCCGGGGTTCGCCAACAAGGGTCTTGCCTCTTATCGATAGCGTTGCGTTGGTCGAACAGAATATGGTTCTCGGAGATAGTGTCTCTCCTCAAAGGCTCGGCATGGCGATTCTGGCGAGGAAGGACCTTCTGTCTCAGGCAGAGGACACGGTGTTCCATCCCAGGTCCGACCTGTGAAACCTTCATGTTTGGCCCCTGATGGGCACCAACTGAGGGAGACTGCCCAGATAGCAAGCATGTTTGGGCCACATGTGGCTATTATCTGGCACATATGGCCCAGATATGGCATGGCTGAACAGATATGGGCCAGAATGTGACCATATTTGTTTTGCCATAACTTTAAAATCGGCGGGAAATGTTCTCTTGGTTCACAACTCATGGTATATGGCCCAGATAACAATGTACACATAAGGGCCATATGTGTTTGAGCTATGGCACAAAGTGAGAAAGGCTGACTTGTGGTAAACCTTTGGATTATATATGGAAAAACACAGGACACCTGAAATCAAGCGCAGCTGACCTCCGAGGTTTCACACCTCAGGTGCTTGCATCTCATTAGTGGAATAAATCTGACTGATACGGCACCATTTTATCATCTGCTCTCATGAGTTTTCAGTCACGCATATCTTCAGGTAAGTGAAGTTTTGGTATTTCAAAGTCTTTTTAAGGTTATTTTGTGCAGCATTATGCAATTGTTTGAGGAGAGTTTTGAATTAGCCTCAGTTGAGTGTATTTTTCATTTCAATCCCATGTGTAATGCAGCGCACAGTCACCAAACGAGTCATTGATTGATGATTTAAAACTCCGGGCTAGTTTTCTTGCGTGCGACCGTTTTTAACGCGCCTCAACTATCGTACAGTCTGACATTTATGACATATATGATCTTACAGTTTTGTTGCGGCCGCGACATATGGTAACTTTTGGGAACGCGAGTGTGTTGTGGCCATGAGATCTTTTGAGGGGAATGACATCTTTTTGTTCGCGTCTATGAGCTTAATGCGATGGTTAACACAAAAATGTATATTCTGTTATTTACTTGCCCTCGTGTTGTTCCTAAGGATTTATTGAATGTGTATATATATATATATATATATATATATATATATATATATATATATATATATATATATATATATATAAAAATATATAATCATAATTATGCAGACCTAGCTTCCAGGTTGTATTGCTATTAACATTATTTAAATGTAACTTTTTATTACAGGTGCAGTCGGTTGAAACAACGCCAGTCCCAGCAACACACTTCCAACACTGATTAGTGTCTCAATTCACCGGTGTGTGAGTGCCCGTGCTCACCACCAGAGGACACTCCAATCCGGACTGTCATTCTATCATAAACTACATTACCCATTATCCTTTGCCTGGACTCATTAGCACTCACTGTTTACACCTGTGTCTCATTATCCTGTTTTCCTCACCATATATATAATTTTGAGCATTTTCCTAGTGATGACGAAGTGAAGCTTTCTGAACCAGTGAAGCTTTCAGCACAGTTGTATCAGAAAAAGTTTCATTACTCGAAGCTTTTCAAGTCAGAGCTCAACGAGGACCTCTGCTGGTGAAAGTGAGGGAAAGCGCTGTGTCGCAAAATGTTTTGCAACCGACGCATTATCTAGAAGCAAAAAGTGAATTAATGGATTGATTAATAAATTAATGAATTAATCAATATATTATATATGACATTATATGACACAGTCTGTTCCATTGCATACTCCTAGTAACTTAAACCAATAAAGATATGATTTTGTATGTTTGTAAACAAATAAAACTCACGAATAAAGGAAGTATGCAAAATAAATGCATGCACACAAGGAAAAACACACACACTTTCACATGATTATAGAAGGATAAGCCTATACTTGTCTCTAATGTATGAAGTCATAGGCTGGTGCGGATTAAATAAATAAATAGATAAATATATGCGGCAGAACAAAAGCCAAATAAATGATCAACCATATTGGGCGAAATCAAATGAAAGTGTTCCCACATTTCAGAACGCCCTCTCTTTGCAGCTGGTTCCATAACAAACGCGCAATACAAAAAAAACGTTAAATGCAACGCATTACAACTCAACAACCCACAAGGGCACGCCCTATGTCGCGCATTTTTAAACCTTTCTGAATCAGTCACGTGGGTGTTTGTGAAACGAAGCTTCGGACGTCATTGGTCACGTGGTTTTGATAGAACGAATCAAGCATCGATGCAAAGCTTCACAGAAAATAGTTTCATTTTTTTGACACACGCTTCGGAGCTTTGGTGTCACTGTTAACATCAATACATTTTCCCTGGTTTCATGTCATTTCATTTCTTGCCTGTTTCCTGGATTACCCGTTTGCCTGTCTCTCCTGTCTTGTTTGCCTTTTTGGACTGTTTGCTTGTGTCTCCCATTTTGCCTGCTTTTGACTATGATTGTGGATTGCCCTCTTAATAAATACTGCATTTGGATCCTCCTACATTCTGTCTTAGAGAGGTTCTTTACAATTAGAGACTTTTTCTCTTGTGAAGTTGTTGTTTGTTATAATATATAATACACATAATTACACAACAACATAATACACACTTGAAATTTGGTGTAAAATTTAGTCTAGACTCTTTGAATGTTATTTATATTAATATAAATGGTTTCTGAGTGACTGTAAACATTTGTCAAAAGTAAATTATTGAATACATTTTTGTTGTTGAGTGTTTTATTTACCATGGAGTTAATAAGACTTTTATAAGTTGCATGTGGGCCACATAAGGGCCATTAGATTTTAACAAAACTCAGCCATACTAAAAGTCCATATAAGGGCCACATAAAATTGTATTGTTTGGCTCACGTTTGGTGGAGTTATGACACTGTTTTCGCTGAGCTGTGGTAAAGAAGAAGTGGGCCAGCAAACACAAACTAATCTGGGCCACATCTAAGCTGTTTATCTGGTCCAGATCTGGGCCAAAGGAAATTTGCTGACTGGGTGGGCTTTCGCCTGCAGTTGCTGAAACCATCCTAAGTGCTAGGCCTTTCTCCACTTGGAAAGTTTAAGCCAATAAATGGGGTGTCTTTAAAAGATGGTGTACGAAACATAATGTAGATCCAGTCAACTGCCAGAATGCTTCAGTTTTGAAATATGTGCAAGAAAAGTTGTCAATCAACACTTGCCCCTCCACTCTCAGGGTTATGTGGCCGCTCTTTCGGATTGCCACTCCCTGGTGGATGGGGTGCCGCTTGGCAGGCATCTTCTGCTCGCTCACTTTATTCGCAGGGCTAGGTGGTTGAGGCCTCCTGTGAGAACCAAGGTTCCTTCATGGGACTTAGCTATATTCTTCAAGGGTCTGGTTGAGACCCTTTGAACATCTACAATCAGCGTCTGACAGATTTCTGACCCTAAAGACGTTTTTTTATGGCTATAACTTTTCTAAAACTAACTGGGTATATGCAGGCTTAGTCAACTCATCCTAACTTCCTTTCTAAGGTTCCTTTTTTGAATGTACATCCTGTCACTCTTGAAACCTTCTGCCCTCCGCCGTTCACAACGCCGGAACAGGAGACTTCATAGATTGTGTCCAGTCCATGCTCTTCAGGCCTACGTCCACCGATCTAGCCAGTGCCGTAAGTAAGAGCAATTGTTTGTTTGCCATGAGGACCGTAACAGAGGTTCTGCCGCCACCAAACGATGTCTCAATGGGTCAGGGATGCTATGGCTCTTGCCTATGAGGCATGCGGTCAAGCTTCGTCTATAGGATTAAAGGGTTAGTTACCCAAAGATGAAAATGTGATGTTTATCTGCTTACCCCCAGTGCATTCAACATGTAGGTGTCTTAGTTTCTTCACTAGAACACAAATGAATATTTTTAACTCCAACCGGTGCCGTACAATGCATGTCAGTGTTTTTTTTATTTTTTATTTTTTATAAGCGCCATTATGAGAGTAAAAAACATACACATACGAATCCATATTAAACCCTGCGACTCATGATGATACATTGATGTCTTAAAACAGGAAACGATCGGCAAGAAACTGAACAGTATTTGTTTTTTTACCTCATTGCAGACAAATCTTATCTAGTGTTCCCATCCGTCAGTACTACCATCGAAGGTCAAAACCCAGTGCGATTTATATATATATATATATATATATATATATATATATATATATATATATATATATATAGATGCCCCATTAGTGCATGCGTGGATCAGTCGAATTTCATTGACGTGTTTAAACACACTTTGTCGTGATAAATGCATAAGCTTATGCATCATCTTGTTCCGCTTTCGGAACAGGGTTACAGTCAGGAAACCCCCAGTGTTTTGCACTTTTACATATTAAGCAGACGAAAATAAGAGTGAATGTGTGGATATTTTAAAGAAGAATATTTGCAAATAGTTTACTTTATAAACAATACAACTGGAACTTTTGCCGTTCCTATTTATTTTTCTTTATTTCCTTTACAATAATTGTAATCCTTTATAAATTGAATTCCTTTAAATAAACCAATAATAAACATCTCCCTTCCCCCTTATTAACAATATTGAAAACAAAAGCATCACATTTAAAAAATATTAATCATATCATATAATAAAATGTCATCATATTCAATTGTTAATACTGTAAAGCTATATTCATTTATTATGGGTTCTCATTCAATGCTTTCAGAATATTTCTATATTTTTAACATTACATTATTTTAATAGTAGCCTAGTAAATTTACTGGACAAAAAATATTTTCTTTGTCAAAATAAACAGAAAAGAGTGCAAACTTAGACTAGCATAAAAACAGGTAATTTTAGCTAAAGTATTTGTATCAATAATGTATGCCTTTTGCCCCATGCTGGTTTTACCCACTGTGGATATTTGCATTTCAATATTATTCTTTTTTTTTTTTTTTACAAAATAAACCACATTTATGATTTATCTGTTGCTTCATCAATGTTACATATATATATATATATATATATATATATATATATATATATATATATATATATATATATATATATATATATATATATAGCCCCATTGTACCCTATCCCGTGCAGCAGCAGCACATCAACACGATGAAAACAGCTGGTTTACCACAACAAGACACAAACCGCTTTTTCTTCAACGCTCGTAAGAATGTCAACACAACGCATGCAAGAAAACCAGACAGGGAGGCACACAAACCGTGCGATGACCCACAAGGTTACGTGAGGAATTTGAGAGGAGCTCTGTCGAATGCGCTGAAGCTCCAGCCGCGTTTCATTACGATTTAATCATCTTGGCGCAAGACACGGTGCAGATATGAGAAGAAGACCAGTGCACGCACGAGCTCAAATCTTTCCACATGCACGCGTTCAGTATCACGATCAGATGACTCTAACACGTGTTGTCATATCTCGCTGGCTCCAGTCCAAAATTAATCCAGGATTACACTTTAACACAGAGAGAACTCAATGACTAATAAACGCAGCTGACGGAGGTTTCAGTTGCCGAGGACTTTGTGAAAAGAAAAGCAACAGACTAAAATAAACAGAAGACACAGGCGAGATCCAAACCTAAAAATGAGGTCTAAGGGAATGTTTGTGCTTGTGTTAGTGGGCGCGTTAACTGCTTATTACGTTTATTCACCAATCCCGAATAACATAGAAGAGAGGTGGAAACTAATGCTCACTGACTCGTTCTTCAAAAGTTTAAGCCACTTGGTAAGTTTGCTTGCATTTGTATTTTAAGACTGACAAATGTCATTCTAAAGTGTAAAGTCAGCTAAACGCATGCATAATGCAATGTTACTGCCATATATATCTCATGGTGTTATTATTTTGGGCAGGGTTTATCTAAGAGTGTGATTACGCAACTAATCGCAGTTGTAACCTATTTGTTGGCTCAGTTAAGCGTTTGAGTATTTGTTTGGATTTCACAAGTGTTTGGCATGACACCACACTACATAGGACTGTGTGTGTGTGTGTGTGTGTGTGTGTGTGTGTGTGTGTGTGTGTGTGTGTGTAAATGGAGTGTGGAAGATTTACAGTTTACAGATTATGTCAATTCTTAATCCGACCATTGTAGCTTATATAGTGAGCTTTGTGGCTAATAATAGAAAGACATTATATTAGGAAATAGCAAAATAATAAATTAAAAAAGACAGCGGCTAGCAAAAGATTCTCTGTAGCCTACACTAAGTGAAAATAGCATTTTATTTACACTTTTTAAAAAAAGCAGTATTTTCTTTGCAATAAGTGCAAATAGTAGTTAGATGCTATTTCTACTTATAAATAGTGACAAACTGTTTGCACCTCTATATTATTGTACATTATTGGCAGTATAATGTAAATTATTATGTTTATTACAATTATTAAATGGATGCCGCCTTATTGGGACAATAAAGCCCTGCCTACACCAACCTCGAACCAATATACACTTCATTATTACACACACATCCATTTTTCAAATATATGCCAGCCGATCTGACATGTGATGGGAAAAAGGGAGTAGAGCGAGTTTGGCAGAAGTCGGGTTTGAACTCCGATAGATTTGCGTCAACTTTCTCGCCTTACCTGGTGTTCAAAGATCAAACATCACAGCGTTTTGCTACGGTTTCCGGGTTGAATGTCATGTTTCCTGGAAACAGTGTGCAACAGGGTTTGAGAGTTTTCTCTTGTTTGGTGGGTGTGTCAAAATGACAGCCCAATCAGCAGAAACATATAAACCGTGCGGTGTTAAAGAGACAGCTCGCACAATGGGTCCAAGTAAAGTTGTGTACAAATGTGTCCGCTGAAGCTCAGTATACGCAACTATTGAAGATATTAGAAGACATGTTTGTCTTTTCATCCTGAATGCGAGGCAAATGTTAATCACAATAATTAGGAACCACAGTTTTCACAAATCCCTTCACTCGATTGGGATGTTCTCTTTTATTCTGGACAGCAAGGCCAGTGACTGTAACATTGAGTATGTTTTGCAGTATTAAACATATACCGATTTCATCAGGCTCCGAACACTATTCAAAAATCAACACAAAGAATGGCTTTCTCAGCTGCCGTAGTTGCAACTCCTGCGTCATCAGAACAGGGTGTTTAACGCAGCACCGTTTCCGTTTCAAAAATGTTTACAACGTTTTTTTGCGGGCCTGCTCTATTGCTATTGTTGGCAATCTGGTGTGTTCCGTAATTTTGTCTGGCCCAACCAGACGTCAGTGGGCGGAGTTAGTGTATGTAGCCTCTGCCAACAAGGTGGGCTATTTATATATTTTAGCTTAAATAGACTTCAAATATGAAACTGATTGTAATATAAAACTGTGATTCAGTGAACATTTTGAATTTCAAAATGCATTTATTTTGATTACTTTCATTTACATTTTTTTACATGCACATTTTTAAATGTCTGCAGGGTAAAAATATATGATATATAAAATATATTAAAAAAAACACATGGTCATGAACAATTTCACGCAAAATAGCATTTGGGTTTTGCATGACAATTTAAATTCTGAAGTTGATAAGTGAATTTACTGAAAGGCTCTTAGAAAAATGTAACAAAGTTCATTAAATTAATTCTGATCTGTAATTTACAGCTTTGTCCCCGTTATGATGAAATCACAGGACTGGATACCAGTTGCCAAAAAGCCAAAAAATGTCAAAAAGCTCCTTTATTGTCATATGTATCAGGCATAGGAGAGAAACTTGTTATCATCGTGCCAGCTGTATGTTTCTCTGGGGCAGTGCATTTACAGTGAGCATTATATACCACTGACATAAGGATTTGTCATTCAAGGTAGCAAAATTTGCAACCTATGGTTAAAATAGAATGTATACTTGATGCGTACACATGTGTTTCACAATCCACTTCCCATATAAAGAACATTCACATCAGTCGATGATACATAACTTATGCAATGGGTTACATGTATGCATTCCTGTATGGGCAAAATGATCTCTTCCTCCCCTGTGTCTGTCATATGATAGTATGTTCATGCAGTATATGCAGTGAGGAAAATAAGTATTTGAACACCCTGCTATTTTGAAAGTTCTCCCACTTAGAAATCATGGAAGGGTCTGAAATTGTCATCGTAGGTGCATGTCCACTGTGAGAGACATAATATTTTAAAAAAATATATGATTTTTTTTAAAAACTATATTTGTATGATACAAATAAGTATTTGAACACCTGAGAAAAGAAATGTTAATATTTGGTACAATAGCCTTTGTTTGCAAGAGGTTAAACGTTTCCTGTAGTTTTTTCCTGTAGAGGGATTTTGGTTCACTCTTCCACACAGATCTTCTCTAGATCAGTCAGGTTTCTGGCCGTCGATGCCGAAACAGAGTTTGAGCTCCCTCAAAGATTCTGTATTGGGTTTAGATCTGGGGACTGGCTAGGCCATGCCAGAACCTTAATATGCTTCTTACAGAGCCACTCCTTGTTTATCCTGGCTTTGTGCTGCGGGTCAATGTCATGTTGGAAGACCCAGCCTCAACCCATATGCAATGCTCTAACTGATGGAAAGGAGGTTGTTCCCCAAAATCTTGCAATACATGGCCCCGGTCATCTTCTCCTTAATACGGTGTGGTCGCCCTGTCCCATGTGCAGAAAAACACCCCCATGCTTCACAGTAGAGATGGTGTTCTTGGGATGGTAGTCATCATTATTCTTCCTCCAAACAAGTTTAGTGGAATTATGACCAAAAAGTTCTATTTTGGTCTAATCTGACCACATGACTTTCTCCCATGACTCCTCTGGATCATCCAAATGGTCACTGGCAAACTTAAGACGGGCCTGGACTTGCTGGTTTAAGCAGGGGAACCTTCCGTGCCATGCATGATTTCAGACCATGACGTCTTAGTGTATTACCAACAGTAACCTTGGAAACGGTGGTCCCATCTCTTTTCAGGTCTTTGAGCAGCTTCTCCTGTGTAGTTCTGGGCTGATTTCTCACCTGTCCTAAGATCATTGAGACCCCACAGGGTGAGATCTTGCATGGAGCCCCAGTCCGAGGGAGATTGACAGTCATGTTTAGATTTTTCCATTTTCTAATGATTGCTCCAACAGTGGACCTTTTTTCAAAAAGCTTCTTGGCAATTTCCCCGTAGTTCTTTCCAGCCTTGTGGAGGTGTACAATTTTGTCTCTACTGTCTTTGGACAGCTCTTTGGTCTTGGCCCTGTTAGTAGTTGTATTCTTACTGATTGTATGGTGTGGACAGGTGTCTTTATGCAGCTGACAATCTCAAACAGTTGTATCTATATTAGGATAATAAATGGAGTGGAGGTGGACATTTTAAAGGCAGACTAACAGGTCTTTGAGGGTCAGAATTCTAGCTGATAGACAGCTGTTCAAATACTTATTTGCAGCTGTATCATAAAAATAAACAGTTAAAAAATTATATATTGTGATTTCTGGTTTTTATTTTAGATTATGTCTGTCACAGTGGACATGCATCTACGATGATAATTTTAGACCCCTCCGTGATTTCCAAGTGGGAGAACTTGAACAATACCATCACAAACACATTATACATCTATTTATGAATGAAATAATATTAAAATAATAAAATAATATTCAAATAATAAATTTCCAGACCACAAATTCACAGTATGGTAGGCACAAATCTTATTCCTGTTATGTTGATAATGTCTTTTTGCATCCCTGATATTACCATTTCTGTCATAATACAGTTGTAAAATATGTAAAATATGTTATTTAGCTACTTGCGCCTATCATCTCACTTTTTGACCATTAAAACTGAGTCGTGAATTCATGCTTGGCCTCCGTAAACAGTAACAAAATGTTCAGTCATCTCAGTCATTTTGGCATTGACGGGTGCAGTTAGATTGCCGATCAGCTCAGATGAGATCAGCCTTATCCATATTTAGGATAGTAGGCCTATGAGAATTTATATGAATTGCTATAACTTATCTGGTGTTACTTTTCAATCTCCCTTGCACATCTTTGAAGCCTAATCATTATTACTTAATCAGTATTTAAATTTCAAAGTTTGTTAAGACACATTTTTATTTTTTTAGATTGCTCAAAGCTGCCTTGTTTCTAACATGTTGCTGGCATGTTTTAACACTTTTTTATTTAACACAGCTTATTTAGATCATCAGTTCATTAGGATAGAGCTTTGTCAGATAAAAGAAAACATATATTATGCTGCAGTCCGCAACCATGTTCCCATTCACCATCTCAGTCTGTCTTTTAAAAATCAGCATCCTTAAAAATGCTTTGAACATCTCAGAACGTCGGTGGAGAAAGGCATATATTCATCACAATGTTGTATACATAATTAATCAGCTATATTGCTAAATCGACCCAATTTTTCATGTCAGTAGAAAGATATATCAGGGTAACCGGCGATTCTTGAGAATCCCTGCTTCAGAATATAGTAATGATATGCTAAAGCCTGCCAGCACATTGAGATGATTAGATACAAGGTGGTTTGTAGCGTCAGAAACCCCAGCGAAACTGTGTTTTTGAGACTGCATTCGGTTCACTCCCGTTTTACAGAGAAAATACTCAACCTTGGTGTTGACATCAATTTGCACATGGTTTGTCTTAAAGCATATTTAAACAGCACATAGTCATTTAAACCAGTGGTATTTTCATGAAATATATGTGGAAATTCAGGATTTTTTGAGCCCAGTGTTTCTAAGTTGTAGGTGTGTCAGTGAGAAAACATGGTGGACAAAATTTATAAATCCAGCATCTGTGGTTGATGTAATAAAACTTGCTAAGTTTAATTTACAATATGTGATAGTCTTGAATAGTTATAAATTAAAATTGTATTATAGATTCAGTTTACAACACCCCAATAAATTGAATACAAAAACAACAACAAAAAAAGATAATTCCTGATAATTCATAATTTTGCAGAAGTAGAGTTTAAAAAAAACTGTGCTGCACTTTTAGGTACATCACATTCTTGCTCTGACCAGTTATTTGAGCGCAGCTGATGTCATGATCCCAACTTTCCAACTAGTAATGAACTTCCCAGGAGGAAGTGAATGCATTATGGGCACTATGAGATCTTCGTATTTCCACACAGCAAAAACTCCAGTGTTAAATTAACTCTCCTCAGAGTTTATTTGGCTCCACACTCAAGAGTGTTAAAAGTAACTCTGAAGAAGTGTTAAAGGTAATGAGATAATTAAGAGATTAATTAAGTGATGATTGGCCATTAGTGATGACACCTGATGAAAACAAGCAGAATCACTGAAGGACAGAGTCACCATTTTTAAGTCACCATTATGGAGATCAGTGTTTGCTTTAGTTGGGCTCTTGACCCTTGGCTTTTTAACATTAGTTATTTTTTTTCTGGCTGCTTTAACTGTGTGTTTGGAACACACATTTTGGCAAAGAAAGCACAGAGAAACTCTGTTCAGGAGTTAGTGATGTTTTGATTAATAATATTAACATAATTATCACTTAGTGACTAGGCATGTGCCGATATCAATTTTTCATGTTGCGATTAATTGATGAAGTTTTATCACAAAATACGATAATATCACGATATTGAAATAAGTTGCTAAAAAAAAGTGTTGCCATAGCATAACAGCTTTAAGAACTATTTTTGTAAGAACAAAAATAACTGAATGTTTAAATACAATAATGCACCAAACATATATACAGCTCTGGGAAAAAAAAATTAAGAGACCCCTCATTGAGAAATCAATGTTAAGTGGTCTCTTGATATTTTTCAGAGCTGTAAAAGTACAATTTTCAAACAGATTAAATTGCAAAAGAATTAGGCTATAAAGAACAACAGGTAGGCTTACAAATTACAATAAGGTCTGATTATTTAATGCATTAACTAAGATTGAGCAATAGCTACATTTGGTACAGAAAGTATAATGTTTTTGTTAATGTTAGTTAAGAAATACTGATCATTGTTAGTTTTATCTTAGGTCCATTAAAAAAGTTATTTTGATTTTGATTGTAATGTTATTAAACAGTAACTAAGAAATTAACATAGAATGATTAATTCTTTAAAAGTATTTTTCATTGTCAGTTTGGTAATAATGAATTAACATGTTAACTAATGAAGTCTTATGTCTCAAAGTTTTACTGAACAATAACAAATAATTTGAACAGTTCTAATTATTAGGGCATGTTGTAGTCCAGATTAAAACATAAAAATGTTTAAGTTTGAAAATAAATAGCCTATTAAGTCTTTAAGTATTAAGTCTTTGGTGCTGTGATGAACAACATTGAGATTACAAAAACGAATGGCTGTTTTAAAAACTACATGCGTTTTTTGTTTGTTTGCTGGTTTCCGGGGTAACTGCTGCATTCTGCATTTCATCAGCGCCCTCTGCTGTCACTGAGCGGCACTTCAGCAGCGCGTCTCCTTCACCGGTTCAGTCATGTGCAAACGCACGTTGGGCTTGTTTATATCTGAGCGAGTGTCCCTTTCGACGCAGAATACAGCAGTGTTGAGCATTTATACGGTTGATGGGCAAAGTATTCTTGAGTGCATTATAAAAAAATTATAAATTGTTAATAAATTATTATTTACGATATTTTAAAGTGCCCACGATAACAATATTGTGCATATTCATTATCGTGATAAATCGCATTATTGAAAATCGGCACATGTCTATTAGTGACTGGATCAACTAATATCATACTGAGAAAGATTTCTAGCTATATGGGGCATGTTGATTTTACATTATTAAATACAACAGCTCTGTGAAGTTATTAGGATGAGATTCTGCACACAAAAAAAAAAATTCAAACTACTTAGTTGCGTTAGACACTCATAGACATCAAGAATCAGTGTATGAATCTCAACAATGGTGACAAACAGCCTATCAGATACACAGATCAACTCTGAACATCACAAAACAAGCTACTAAAAAGTCACATAAAACAGCAATAATAAAATGGTGAGAATAGAAAGAAATCAGTAATTCAGTTCATCTTATAATTTATGCATGCTGCAATGCATGCTGGGAGCCATGGGCGAGTTTTGATTGGTGCACCCAGAATGCACTGCAAAAGCTTTTTGATGGCCACCATTGCTGAGATTCATTCGCTGATTATTGATGTCTCTGTGTGGCTGAATTACAAGAGATTCAAACCTTTTTTTTTTTTTTTTTTAGAACAGAATCATTTTTAAAATCCCTCTGATTATATTGTAAACATCAGATCTTATACTGTAGAATCACAGAGCTGCTTTAATCAATAAAGTAAACTTAACTCAAAGATTGGGCTCTAAATGGCACCAGAGATTCAGCTCATGATGATTATGTCAAAACATAACCATCAGCACTTGGTCACATTTTCTCTGGACTTGTATGGCTGCTTTAAAGCATCCAGATAAAGACTAATGTTTTAAAGTCAAGAGCCCAACTAAAGCAAACACTGATCTCCATAATGATGACTTAAAAATGACTCTTTCCTTCAGTGATTCTGCCTGTTTTCATCAGGTGTCTTCACTAATGGCCAATCATCACTTAATTAATCTCTTAATTATCTCATTAACTTTAACACTTCTTCAGAGTTACTTTTAACACTCTTGAGTGTGGAGCCAAATAAACTCTGAGGAGAGTTAATTTAACACTGGAGTTTTTGCTGTGCAGTGAAGGTCATGTGTTTCCCGTACAACTAGGCCTGTCGCGATAGTCAATAACTCAATTAATCGGACAATAAATAAAATGAGCTTGATAATTTTTCCGGCCGCGATAATTTCCATTGGTATGCTTGTTTGTTTTCCTCGTCTCTCTCATGCTCTCCGCGTTGATGTTACTTTTGCTGCGCGCACCATCACGCTCGTGCAGACGCACCGAGTTAAAAGAGGATTAAAGCTATATTGAAGTTGGCAGATTGATAAATGCAAGTTAATTCTTCAGTCTGTGTGCTTAAGGGTGCTTTCACACCTACCTTGTTTGGTCCGGATTTTCGGACTTTTCAGTTTGGTACGAACCAAAATTACAGGTGTGAAACCTCCCTCGGACCATGGTCCGGACCAAACAGACGAAATTTGGTCCGACGAAAAGAGGTAGTCTCGGTCCGGACCAAACTGAACAAAGGTTTGGTTCGTTTCTTGTGTGAAAGCATTTTCTGTATAGTTCGGACTTTCAGACCATTTACAGGAAGTTCTGGTCTAGGATTAGTGAAAAAACACAGATTAAACTCACAGCACATGCAGTGATGGAGCGCGCAGCATTTTATCCAGAACCGCTTGTGTACTCATGTCAGCTCGCGTGAACAGCGTGCTCTGCTTGACTATATGAGTTTCGGTTTATTTATGAGACCGCTCCAGTTCATGTGCAACGCAAATGATCACTCCGTCACGGGATGTTATATTATTTATTTAAGCTTATTTATTAAATTCAGGCAAACGATGAAACATTTATTAAAATTAAGATACAAAATAAAGCTTTCTACAAAACAAATCTTAATGAAGTGGTCAAAATTATTTCTGACTCGATGTCTTTGACATATATTGCACATCTGTGCACGTTTCATAATCAATATAGCCTAGATGAAATTTAAAAATAACATTATAATATATAAACATAACTATAAAATAAAATAAATTGTTTGGCTAAAAAGCCTATCTTCTAGGAGCTCCTCCTTTCCTGTCGGCGCTGATAAAATGTTTGCATAACGAGGACGTTCATTTGGTGAATTTGCCTCGAGTATAGTTGGTGCTGCAGATAGTAATGCCATAATATACAGTATTGGCAAAGATGTGTCTGTTCATTCATTCTTGTCAAAGTTAGCCGCTGAATTGACAACACACTGACGTCAGACGCACGTCCGCTAACAAACCAATCAATGTTAAGATGCAGCCCACATAGATGATGACGACAGGACGCCAGTGCGTCATGTAAAGTTCTTTGGTGCGCTAACATAACTGCAATGTGAAAGCAAACCAAAAAGAACCAAATGTCTAAACACAAACTTTGGTCCGGACCTTGGTGCGGACTTTCAGGTGTGAAAACGCCCTAAAAGGTACACAAGTTCCTGTAGAGACAGCAGTACACATTCTCCTTTTATTGCCAAAAAAATGAAAAGCATGTCATCAATGTCTTCTCTCTTTCTGTATCAAAATCTCACCTAGCTTTCCTCAGAGATGGTCAAGTTCAGTTTGTGCATGATATAACTTTTATTTAATGCTGTATCCTAAATTGTTAATAATTACGTTATATATCATATGGTGAAGTAATTTTCTGGAGTTTTAATGATTAAAAGAAAAACAAGAACCATACAGAACCGAACCGTGGGTTTTGTGAACCGTGCCACCCCAAATCTGCACCTCATCTGTTGCACTTTTCCTCCATTTGATTTATTGTTTTTGGTCTTTTGTTCATTTGTTGTAGATATTTTAAATGTTTTCTGTTTTCAGTGTAAAATAGTCTTTAGAAATAAAAGTTTACTGGTATTTGAAAAAATGTACCTGCATTATTATGCCATTATCATTATTTTAGATGAAAATGGTCTCAGAACAACAATATTATTGTTTATCGCAATAATTTCTTCGCCAATTTATCATTCAGCAAAATTTGTTATCGTGACAGGCCTACGTACAACTCGCTGCTTAAAGGGTTACTTCAGTGATTAGCATATGGCCTTGTATCAGTAGAAACCCTGGAGTATATTCAAATAAATGTGCTTTCCCCCCTCATATCCCCCTGAGACGAGAGATTTATGCATTTTATTTCTGGAAAAATCCCTCCTATGATGTAAAATTGACGATATTTGCATCATAGGAGGAATGTTTGGAATAAGGCTAAAGACTACAGCCAGCAGAGGGGGCCATTTCCGCATGTTTTGAACCCACGCATGGGGGATGGAGATCACACACACAGCTCAGCTCGCAGTCACAGGCACTCATTTAAACGGAGCTATGGTGAACAATGTAAGTCTTTTAACTTCTCAAATTAATTTCTATGAAAGTTAAGCTTGCAAAGGCATGAACTGAACGCGCCAGACTGGACTCGCGTTGTGAATGTATGCCGCGAGTGTAGTCGCGATTACCTCAGCTCTCATCACTCCTGCAGTCAGTGCTCAGTGCTGTGATACTCGCGCGGAGACTCACTCATTATATTGAACAGACACGTTCAGTTTTTAATTGTAGTGTCTTCTCTAACTCAGTCACAGTAATCCAGTAGGTGGCTTTGGAAATGGCCTCACAGGGCAGCGAAGCATTCTGGGAATTGTAGTCTTTCATCCCCATGCGACAGAAATACATTTTCTGTCTTTTCTCAGTCTAGAAGGCACCAAATTCAAAAATATTTTCACATTTCTACTACATTAATGACCCAGTTTAAATACAGATTCATCTTCCCAGCGCTGAAGTACCCCTTTAACTATCGTTGAAGAAATCAACTAGTCACAACTGTTTACTTAAACTACTGTTAGTCCTAACATTAATGATGTCACACAGGTGGTGGAGTAATAACTTATTTTAATGAATCCAATTTAGATCGAATAAGTATTATTTATTTTTTTGCTATACATTTTGCCAATGATATCTGAGGACTAATTGTAATTTTTTTTGCTTTATTTCCAAATTGTCTCATTCATACGTACTAGAGCACGAACGCACATATGCTTTCTATGTTTTAAAGAGCTAGTTCACTCAAAAATGACCCCATGATTTACTCACTCTCAAGCCATCCTAGGTGTATATTACATTCTTCTTTCAGACGAATACAATCAGAGTTATATTAAAAAAATGTCCTGACTCTTCCAAGCCTTAGAATATGTTTTGTTTTACTCTATCCTCTGCGCTTCCGTGTTCACTACCGGATCTTACACTAACATCCTACCAGAGACAAGTGATAAATATTTTTCTTAATTATCTTTCCAAAAACATACTTGAGTCAAGGTAAAAAGGTACAACTTTAAATTGTACTCTAGTATTAAAAAATTGAAGTTACCTAAAAATATAGAAAGAGCAAGAAATGTGCTTCTTTGAGCATTTTGAATTGTTTTCTGAATGCAAGGTGAATGAATTGTCTAATTTTCTGTCAGACAGACAGAGGTTTTGTGGAGGGGTAAAAAGCAATGGAGCAGGGATTAATGCAGGGATCTTGTAAATGCAGCACAGTGGAAAACTAAAGCTTGGGACATACTCTGCAAGAACAAAGAAATTAGTTTGTTTTCTCGAGGTGGCAAGAACAAGAACAAAGTTCGTTCTGGCCAGGACATTCCATACTTCACGAGAAAAGCAGGTGCCACTCATCTGCGTTTCTCTGCATTAACCACTCTCACTTTAAATGTCTGACCAATCACACAATAGTTCTCCGACACCCACAAGAAAAAAGTTCTGCTCAGGCGATGTGTCGAGAACAAGCTGCAAGATCTCCCAAACCAGGGAGTGAGAACTTTTCTCTGTTCTTGCTGAGTATGTTGTAACCTTAAGACACATTCTAAATTAACTGCTGTTTATAAACTGCCATTTATGTGATGCGGAGGCAATAGATGTATTCCAGATCGAATACAATAATGCTAGCTAAAGCTACCTCAGAATGATTGACAAACTAATTTGCTCAAAATGAATTGCTGTTGACTTTATGCCATTGATAGGCTTATGATAATTGATATAGAATTAAAACAAATACAGTCCCTGACAAAAGTCTTGTCGCTTGTGTACAAATTGACCTAAAGTGCCGCTGAAATATATTTCTAATCAAGATTTTTTTTTTTACAAGAAATGGCTCATTTTAATCCCACCAGCTTTTGTGATAATGCTTCAGTGAAAAACTAAACTTTCAAAAAGTATTCTAATATTCACAGCTTGGTTAAGCCCATTGAGTCAATTTTTGCAAAGACATAAGTGTTGCCACCTTGTCATATGAGCTTCACCTGTGACTAATAATGGATCAATTAGGTCTCAAGTGTGTATAAAAAGAACCCCAGTACACTAGGCCTTCACATCAACTGCAACTAGACCTCTGCAAACATGCCTAAGATTCACCCTGAGACTAAAGTTTTGATTATCAAGAGGCTGAAGACCAGATCCACTGCTGATGTGGCAGACACCTTCAATGTGTCTCAGCGTCAAGTACAGAGGATAAAAAAAAGATTTGAAGAGACTGGAGACGTTTTTGACAAGCCCAGGTCAGGCAGACCCCACAAGACAACTGCTCGAGAGGACCGTTTGTTGGCTCGAAAATCCAAGGCCAGCCCATTTTCCACTGCAGCAGAGCTCCACGAGACCTGGTCACCTGAAGTCCCTGTGTCAACCAGAACAGTTTGTCGGATTCTGTCTCGAAATGGCCTCCATGGTCGAATCCGTGCCCAGAAGCCAGCACTAAACAAAAGACAATTGAAAAACCGTGTGGCATTTGCCAAGGCCCACAGCCTGCTAAAAGGATGGACGCTGGAAAAGTGGCAGAAGGTGGATTTTTCAGATGAATCTTCTGTTGAATTACACCACAGTCGCCGCAAATATTGCAGGAGACCTACTGGAGCCAGAATGGATCCGAGATTCACCCAGAAAACAGTGAAGTTTGGTGGCGGAAAAATCATGGTCTGGGGTTACATCCAGTATGGGGGTGTGCGAGAGATCTGCAGGGTGGAAGGCAACATCAATAGTCTAAAATACCAAGAAATCTTAGGTACCTCTTATATTCCCAACCATAAAAGAGGCCAAATTCTGCAGCAGGACGGTGCTCCATCGCATACTTCCATCTCCACATCAAAGTTCCTCAAGGCGAAGAAGATCAAGATGCTCCAGGATTGGCCAGCCCAGTCACCAGACATGAACATCATTGAGCATATGTGGGGTAGGATGAAAGAGGACGCATGGAAGATGAAACCAAAGAATATTGATGGACTCTGGGAGGCATGCAAGACTGCTTTCTTAGCTATTCCTGATGACTTCATCAATAAATTGTATGAATCCTTGCCAAACCGCATGGATGCAGTCCTTTAAACTCATGGAAATCATACAAGATATTAAATTTGGATCTCACGGCACCACAACTTAATTTGCTGACATATTTTTGTATTTGCAGTAAATTTGTTCAATTTCTGTATAGGCGACAAAACTTTTGTCTTGCCAAAATTTGACCTTTCTGTCTTGATTAAATGATAAATATTTTTTCTGTGAAAATTATTTATTTCAGTGCATTAAACATCATTTGGGAGGGTTTTAGCTTTTCATATGAGCTATTTCTAACACCAATTAATTAATTAAAAGTCAGGTTAATATCAGGTATTTCTAGAAAATAGATAAGTGACAAGACTTTTGTCAGGGACTGTAGAATATTGATGTCTAAAGCATCTTTTTAAGTTGGATTTTAAGTTGGCATCAAACAGAAGTTGCAAGTCTTTTCTTTCCTATCGTATAATATCTGAATACAATGGCTTCTGCAAAAAAAAATGTAGAGTGGGAATTTTGTGGGGTGTTGATTGGATGGTTGTGTGTTTTTTAGAGGGTATGCATCGACGTCACGCGCCCCTCAGCTACGTAAATGGATTTAATAGGGGAAAACATGAGTAAAACATAATCTCACAAAGGTCTGTTATATTAATCAGTGAAGCTGACAACATAATGAATATCTTATTTATATAATGTCTACACTTTGTTAAAGAGGATTTGTGTGTGTGCAGAACTCAGCACTGAGACAAAAACTCGAGCCGTGAGTGGATTCTAACTTCAGTTACTGTGACTGGCCATTGCATTCAAGACATCAACAAACATGTCTGTGATTGGCTACATTACTCACCGAAGTGAAACACGTCAGAAATTTAATCACTGCATCATTTGATCAGCGGAAATACAGATACACACTGGATCATTTGCCAATTCTTTTTCACTAATAATATATAATTATTATGAATTGACTTTAAAACTTGACTTGGAGTAGTAACAAGAGATTTGACTCAAACTCTGTGTCTGTGAACATGCTGGAGTTATATTATTTAACATTAAGTGGCTTAACAAAGGGCTGTTGTGCACTGAAGCAAAAGTTTAGGGTGTTCTGGCTATTAGTGAGATGATCTCAGCTGATCAACCATGCGTCTGACTTGTTCATAACCTCTGTGAGAAAATACAGCCATGCATCTTGTTACAAGTGTTTTTGTGGAAGCTCTTGCAAAAAAACAAAAACAAACGAGCACTGCTGTTTTCATGCATTTTTACTTTTTCCCTCTTCACAGGCAGAAATTAGTGAGCAGGTGGGGCTTTTGGACTTTTGGAGTGTTATGATGTTCATCACCTTTGCAGAGCGAGTAGTGCCTGTATCAGATGAGAGGGTGCAAGTGACAGATGAGATTTTTGACGGGGTAGAGGTGATTGTGTATCAGCCTACCCAGCCAGAAGAAACAGGAGAGCTAAGAAGAGCCATCATTTACCTGCATGGAGGAGGATGGTGTCTTGGCAGCTCCCGTAAGTACCATTAATCATGCACTCTGTATAACGGAATGTTCTAACTTTCATATCTTAATAGTAAACATTAATATAAAGTATTTGTAAGCAAAAGTTAGTATAGTAATAATTATTATTGTCATCATCATCATCATCATGTATATGTTTTTTCATTCATGTTTTGCAAAAGCACTCAATACAACCACTGTCGTGCAAACACTGATGTTTTACACAGATTAAATAAACTTACATTAACGTAACACAAACTTACACAAATCCTCAGTTCACCCGTGCTCATGTATCAGCATCAGCTGTCCAAGAGAAACAGTTTGGTTCAGGTTCAGATAGACGATCACGCATGCTCAGTATCTCAGCTCATCGGTTCTTAGAATCGAACATGTCCGAAAGATCGAACGTGTCCGATAGAAACGGTTCTCGATTCTGTACTGGTGATCCGAAAGATCGACCCGCAACCTGTTCCTGACTCAAGAACCGCTATAGCAGTGTATGTGTGCTGAGCTGCGAACTGCTGCAAGCTGAATATGTAACTTAGTCTGATATCGAACCTACTGTTTTGATTACATTTTAAAATGTGTATCGAGCTAGAAATTAAATAAGAAAAAAGCTGTTCCTGAAAATATTGTGCATTATTGATAAAACAAATAAATGTTTAGTTTTACAATCCATTGTGTTCCAAACGTGAATCGTTTTATACACTTAACCTGCATTTCGTTCCTCTAAACAAATAACACGCATGCTCAGATCTTTGGCTAATCGGTTCTCTGTATCAAACGTGTCCGAAAGAAACGGTTTTCGATTCTGTACTGCGAGGATCCGAGAAACCGCTCCATGTTCGGTTACACGTGCATGCTCACTATCAGCTGCTCGTGAGTTCATCAGATCTCTCAGCAAAACATGTCTCAGTTCAGTGAACTGTTGGAGTTACAACATATAATTCAAGATATTAGTTTATTTCTATTCGGAGGGACTGTCACTCATGTCAGAAAGTTAGTAGTAACTTGTGGGAACAGCGCTGATTTGATACGCGAACCATTTAGAACGATTCAGTCTGATTTGGTGAACTGGTTCGATCAGTTCACTAAAAAGATCCGGTTAAAAAGAACGATTCGTTCGCGAACCGGACATCACTATAATAAAGGCCTTCTGAAGCAAATCATTGCATTTGTGTAAGAAAAATATCCAAATTTTAAACTTTCTGAATTAAAATTCTAGACGATCGCCGTCCGAGTTGAAAGTGCCGTCTCGGAGTTCAAGATGTGTACGTGTCGTCTGATAATGCATTAATGGTCAAGTAATCCTTTGAACTGCAGAGGCACATTCAACACTTTTATAAATTTATAAATGTATATTTTATAAACTGAATACAGAAGGCGATTGGCTGAAACTTTACTTAATAAAGTTTTAAATATGGATTTTTTTTTTTTACACAAACGCATCAGTTCATTTCCAAAGGCCTTTATTAACCTCCCGGACTCATGTGGAGCAGTTATTTGATGGAGAGATGCACCTTTATGGACTTTTTATGGAAAACAGAACAACAATCCCTGCCATTTTAAAGCTTGGATTAGCTAGGACTTTTTTAATATAACTCAACTTTTATTCGTCTGAAGGAAAAATGTCATATACCCCTAGGATGACTTGAGGGTGAGTAAATCATGGCCTAATTTAATTTTTTGGCTGAACTAACCCTTTAAGTACACAGGGATTAAAGTTCTCCTGTTGCTGCAACAGATTTCTGTTAGTTGGATTATATGAGATCAGAGCGAATTCTGTTATAATAATGATGTAAGTGAGTTAATTTTACGGTGTAGACTTCTTCAGTGCTGAAGTTTTCTTTCTTCTGTATATAATTAATTTCCAATTTAAATGACTTTTGTTTTTCATGCTGCTAAGATAAGAAATGTTAAGTTTATTTCAAAGTTAAAACCGTTTTCAGATTACACAACCTGTAGATAAGCTGTTCTAAACATCTTTTAAAATGCTATTGATCTCATGTATTAAAATGCTTGTTAAAATAAGTATTAAAATAAGGTGATGGATAAAGGAATATGACCGAGCCTAAGTTTTCAGCCAGAATCTATAAAGTGTGTATGAACTGTTTCATAGAGGCTCAATGAAATAAAAGTCAAATGATTTTTTTCTTTATCGCCTTAGGTATGGGCCCATATGATCTCCTAGCCAGGCACATGGTTACAGAGCTCAACGCAGTTATTGTATCTGTAGAGTAAGTATATCATGTTGTTTATTACAGCCATTACATTGTTAACTCAATAAATATCATCTGTAACCCGATTTGTACTAAAATGTTAATAATTTGTAATAGAATTCCCTCAAATTTCTTTCATTTTAAGCAGATCCTGTTAGTAGATTTATCTGAATTAATACTACACAAAAATATACAAAAATGTGATAGGCATATCACTATCAGTGACCATAGATGGTTATTTTCAGCAACATAAGTTGAAACTATTGTGTAGTCTTCTCAATAGTGATGGAAAGTCTGGTACTTTTATGCGAACTGGTTCTTTTTTAGACAGATTGTTTCAATGAACTGAGTTTGTTTACATAATCACACAATGATGTCACATATACACAATTATATTCTAGCACCCAATATTTATGTGGAATGTGGATGTTTTACACATCTAATGTATATAAAGTGAATAAACTACACAGTTAAAAATGTTAGTGTGAAATGACAGTATATTCCAGGTTAATAACTGCATGACTTTCACAGTAATTCCTCAGTAGGATACCCAGCATGCAGTGCGGCATGAATAGATTATGCTGTGGAGTTTCTTGATTCTTGTTGGCTTTATCTGTACTGCTGAACTTATTTTTGATTCACTTTTAGCAGTTTGTGTTTGTTTGCTTTGTAATGTTCAGAATTTATCTTTATTATTATTTGTTGAGTGTCATCATTGTTGTGTTTTGTATGTCGAGTATTGATGTCTGTGTATCATTAGGTTACGAAAGAAAAAACACCTTGTGTTGCAAGATAAATCTCACCAGCTGCTTTACTATTGTGAAACAACCATCTATGAAATTAAAATAAGATATTGGTAAATCTTCATGCTGAAATAACGATAATAATAGTATAGTTTGACTAACTTAAAATCAGCCAATTAGCTTATTTAATATTCTAGCTTGCCATTGTTTTAACTAATGTTTTCATTTGTCACACTGACTTGGCTAGATCAGAAATTTGAATATGAATACACAAGATCCTAAGCAAATGCAACATTAATCACCATCATGGTGAATTACAGTACTAAACAATATAATTTCTTACAATTGCCTGGTTAAAGACTACTTTATCATGTGAATTCACAGTAAAACAAGGGCAGTAAATTACTGTGATGTCAGCATTATTCTGCTGTTAATTAATAATTCATAAGAAAATGACCTAGCATGTATTAATTTCATTGTGAATGTCTGACTACAGAGTATCAAAGTTTGTAGGGCCAAGACAAGCAAAAATGGCTGAAACCTTTCTTTTTATGCTTCCTGCCCCAGTGTCCAGAATGACTTTGGGTACATTAAGCTCAAAGGCAGCATCTTTTGATCCTTGTGGGTTATCTTCTGATAGCTCTCCTGGCATTGTACTTTAGAAGGGCTTCAATGTATCCCTTTGCTTTGACCATCACTGTTGGCTTCATACTCATATCTTCCTCAATTGCAAATTTCTCGAGAGCAGCAGGTCAACATACAGGAACATCCTGAGGCTTACCAACACATCCAAAGACTTTAGTGAGAGCCTGGTCCTTTGCCCACCACCTGGTTTCCCCTATTGGGTTCAGTTTTCTGTGACATTTGTCTCCACTTGTCTTTTCCCACCTCTACATACGCTTATGTGATTCTCTGAGGAAAAAACATTGTTAAGCAAAGAAAAGAGAGATGTACTTTCTACAACACTGCCTGTCTGTCAGTACCATATTCATAATATGTTAAAGGGGTGATAAAATGCGAAATCAACTTTCCCTTGAGCTTTTGATATATAAAAGGCCATGGTAATATAAGAATATCAGAGCTGAAAACGTCCTTGTTAGTAAAATAAAAGCTTTTATAGACACCAGTCCCAGCAAACGAGTCTCTCAAATCAATGACGTATTAGAAGGGGGAAATGCCCCCTCTACAGATAAATGTGTACTCTGCTTCTGTAGCCCTGCCCACCGACTCGTCCAGCTAAACTGATCGCGTAATCGAGCAATAAACACGACAAAGAAAGCAAGAATTTTTTTTGTAAACAGTCGACACAGGTAGATACTGGATTTGCAGACATATTGAGATTAAAACACAATGCTGTGCCTTCTATATTGGATATGACAGGAATGGTGCAACATACTTATGTGAGTAAAACAAGTTTTTTTATGCAATAGTATTGCATTGTTACAGATCGTACTGATTATGTGTGACGTGTCTAACAGAGCATACCAGCATGCTGTCACAGGCTGGATAATCCCTTATTTGTTGGTTCATTGCGATTCGGCATCAGACTCCCAGGGCTTGCAAAGCCCAACGTCCTGGGGCTGTGTTTTCCAGATGGGCTACCAAAACAGAAGCCCATCGGCAGGCCGGAGAATCTTAAATAGTGAAATAACATTAATTTCTTGATGTGCGCTATTCACTCTCTTGACTTGACTCATGATGATGACACTATTTTTATTACTTGGCCCGACCGATCAATGGATATAAATGTGAACCTCTCACACATGCACGCACTCTTCAAACATCAATCAATCGCAGGTGGATGAGAAAAAAATCATTGTGTTTGTTTGATTAAAAACGTTTACGAGCCCTGTAATCAAGAGAATCATTCCGGTTGCCACTTTCAAAACAATCTCTCCCTCATGTGAACTGACAGGGAGCTGAAGCTCATAAATATGCAAATCTTATCCAATCCTAGCCGTGGACATTTACTTCCCAGTCTCCAGTGACACGCCCATCAAAACCCAGCGTTTTGGAGAGAGCCTCAAAACCAGCGTAGAAAATAGCCTATAACTTATTAGTTATGATGGTTTTGAATTAAAAAAAACACATAAACGCCATTAGTTGACCTCAGACAACAGTATAAAAAATAAAGAGCCAGTTCATGACACCTTTAATAACACCAGACATGAATCTGTTTCGAAGACTGCTCAGAGAGAAATGCAGAGAACCCTGATATTGTCCCTGCATGCCAGCTGCACCATCAGTGGAGTTGCCAATACATGTGCCAATGTCATTACCAAGCTTGTGTAATGTCTGTTTTAGCATCTCTGTGAAATATTTTTCCTGTTGATGCTTCACAGCAATCACTCGCTCATGGATGGCATCTGTAACATATCTCATAATCATTGCACATTGGTCTTTTGAGGTGATATCTTAGGTTTTATCTGTTTGGACTGAAAACATACCTGCCGGTTTAACCTCATCTGCAATTGTGCTCTGAATTGTATTTTGAATGTCACAAGAGAGCCTCTGCCCTTTGCTCCAGTGTCACGATGATTCTTGCTCTGTTTAAGTGTTCAAGTGCTGAAGGCACATGTCAAACTTGCTCATGAGTATTCTCAACTTTTGGAAGTTGCCATGATTGACTGCATTGTTTTCTAATGTTTTAGCGGCCTCTGCTTTATCTCCTCTACTCCTCCACTTTTCTTTACTCGTTCATAATGTAAAGACATCTGGTTGCCAGTCTTGCATCTGCCTTTTTAGCTATTAGAAAGTAAGAATCTGCTCTACCTCTGTGGGCATTACTTTTCTCATGTTCCTCAATCCTCTGATGAACATGTTGCCATGCATTCATACCTCCCTTTATGAAAGGACTATCACCTGCAACAGGTGCAAATGCCAAATACACAGAACAGTACAGATAATTCATTTTCTTCATTTTAAGTCAACCGCTTGAAGTTGGTGCCACCTTTTCTGTGATAAGCTTTTGCTAAGGATGATAACTGAAAAAAATGTATGGTCCTTTGACTGAGGATGAGAAAAATATTGATCAGTCTCCTCATCTACACAAATTGCTTGTGGCTTAGGAGCCTTCTGCCTGGCTGCTGTTGTCTCACTGAAGATCAATGACTCTGTCCCTGTCACTTTCTTTTTCTCACTTCCCTGAGGAGTGGATAAAATCACTGAAATTATATTTTTTTAAAAATCTATTGAAAATATTTTAACTGAATAAATCCCATCAATGTAAGTGTTACATATCTGTGTTTCTGTCATGTTGTTTTCATTTTTCACGTTCCTTTGTTCCAGTTTCCCGCCTCATGTTTGTCACTATGGTTTACCCTCGTTAGTTTAGTTCTGTTTAGCTGTATTTAGTTATCCTCATCAGTGTCACCTGTGCCCCTCATTAGTCAGTCATCTGTGTTTGTAAAGTTCCTCTTGTTCATTCACTCTGTCGGGTCATTATTATACAACTGTTAAGTTCTGCTTGTATTTCTGACACTGTCATCAGTAAAAGTTAATTTGGGCAATGTCTGTTCCTGTCTTGCCTTCCTGCCTGAGCTAAACCGTAACAGATGACCACACCTGAACAGAAAAGCTTTAGTTCCGGCAGGAAGGGCTGAAGACTACCTCTCCACCCTCCGGCAGAGCGGACGGCCTTTGGAGCAATATGTGGAGGAGTTCTGTTCGAGTGTGCCCCTCTGGTGAGCTGGAGTGAATCTGCACTCAATGCCTATTTTCGGGTGGGACTGGATGATGACATATACCTATTCCTATCTCTTAATTATTATAATTTACCACTAGTCGAGTTCCTAAATGTTGTCCTCTGCCTATATGGCTTTACTTTCATGGTTGGAGTTGTTGAAGACATTACCCATAATCTTCCAGTCCCATCCTAAAAGTCTTTGAGTGCTCCAACTCACCCCAAGCCCATCATGGCGGCTCCAGAGGTGCGTCTTGACCAGCTAGCCTCCTCAGCTATGCCGGAGCGTGAGAGATGGCTTATGGAATTTTGGAGCGAACCTGTGGAACCCTCTCCAAGTCTCCAAGAGACCGCTCAGACCTTCCATGAGCCTGCTCTGACCTTCCACGAGCCCGCTCCATTCTCTCCTGGGACTGCTCCCTGTCTCCTGGATTCCGCTCAAGACTCTCATTGGCCCGCTCCGTGTCTCCTGGATTTCGCTCCAGACTTTCCTGTGACCCCTCTGTGTCTCCTGAATTCCGCTCCACACTCCTGTGCCTTCTCCCTGTCTCCTGGATTCCGCTCCAGACTCTACTGGGCCTGCTCCCTGTCTCCTGGATTCCACTCCAGACTCTCCTGGGCCTGCTCTAGAGGTTAGATCGGGCTCAAAAAATCAAGCCCGACCCTACTTGAGCCCGTGCATGTTGTGTCCGAGCCCGGCCCGGCCCGACACATTAACTGTAATTATGAGCCCGTGCCCGATTTAAACCCGACCATTTTCAATACGTGGGCGTTTTGACGAGAATGAGCCTGTAATGAGCAAAGCGCAGCGAAGCGGACTGGTGAGGCTCATGATAAAACTACATTTAGTTTTCTCCTCAGCGACTGTACAGCCGAATAACATTTAGTTGCAATATTTTCATGTTTAACACTTTGAAGCTGCTTTGAAACAATCGTCATTGTAAAAGCGCTATAGGCTATAAATAAAGCTGACTTGACTCCGCTCAATAATCCACAGGCGCGCTCATGATCTGCTCACCGGTAAACTGATGTTTGCTCAGATCCAGCTCAGACATTTATCTGTAGCTTACTTTGTTGTTGCCATTAAACAATGTGTTTTTTCCTTCATATTTATGTTTAAATATTATAATATTATTTTTACATTTCATCTGATTATGATGAGTGAAAAGATGCGAGTGGGTCAGAAATGATTTTGGTGGTTATATTTAGTTTATTATTAAGTTTTGTTTCGTAGAAAGCATTTATTTCGTTTTGTTTAAATTGTATCTTAATTTTAAAAAAGGTTTCTTAGGCCAATTGCCTGGATTTAATAAATAAAAAGCAAATAGCAGACTATAATCATGAGGTGAAGTCGTGGGAGTGATTGCTTTCATTGCTCATGAACTGGAGCGCGCGTCTCATAAATAAACCGAAACTCAGCAGGCTGTTCACGCGAGCAGCTCTTGACTCAGAGCGTTTCTGTTTATAATGCTGCGCTCCATCACTGCTCGAGCTGTGAGTTTAACACGCATTTTTACACTAATCCTGACTTGTGCAACTTTGTAGCCTACACATTTGTTTCTTAGTTGTTGTATTAGTTCTTACTTTGCTATATATATATATATAATTTCTGATTATAGCATAGCTTTCTGCCCACCCAATTAGACTAGTAAAGTAGGCTAATGATTAAAAAAACAAACGCTTGTTTACGGGCCCAGCCCTACCCGACCCGAGGATAGTGCAGGGAAATCTCAGCCCGACCCGGCCCGCGGGTCAGGTTCGGGCTCGGGAGAGAATCTAAACTCTAGCCTGCTCCCTGTCTCCTGGATTCCAGACCAGACTCTCCTGGGCCCGCTACCTGTTTCTTGGATTCCGCTCCATTCTCTCCTGGGCCCACTCCCTGTTTCCTTGGGTGCTTTCACATCTCTAGTTAGGTTAATTTGGTCCGAACTAAGGGCAAACAATTATACATTGTTGCATTTTTCAGCTTTTTTGGTTCCTTTTCACACCACACTGATTGATTTGGTCCGAACCAGTATATCTTACTCATTGCATGCAAAAATTCTGACCAACATTAAAACATATATATATATTAGGGGTTGAACGGTTTTCGTTTTTTTAAAGTCGACATTTATGTGATGAAAGTCGAGTCGACTCTACGTCGACTAGTCGCTGATGACATCATTAATAAACAAATAAACCTAAACCTCGAGTTTAAACACCCGTTTAACTTAAAATTAAATTTGTAATGAATGTATTGTGTGCTAAAGCAGCGTCAGCAAAAACAGCGAGTCTACGTAAGCCAAAATTAGCGCCAGAGAACGACCGACTAGACAGAGCAGGTTAACTTACTTTTGAGTTTTGATATTTAAAAAAAATCTCAGCTCTCAGATTCTGTCACTTTTATTACGCAATTCAAACAATAAATGCCATTTTGGCGCTTGTAAATGTTACGTGACAGATCCCCACCTGCACTTGGACCGATCATTTCTAACTTACTAGCTAGTAAACACGAATGAACAATGTTGAAAGAAACAGTAGCCTACAACTTACCTAAATGTATTCCTTATATATAATATCGACCAATCAATCTAACAAAGGGCTCAATAAAACAACTGGAGAACAATTGTCACATAACATTTACCTCAGGAAAGCCATTAAATGATCATAGCTAGAGCTAGAGAGAGTATTTTGAGTATTTTGCTAAATATATGTAGTGTACCATGTTACATATTTATTATATTTGTATTTATATCATTAAATAAAGTTATTATAATAATTTTTTTTTTTAATTTGAGTTATTTTTTACCTTAAATAACACTGCCAGCTGATAAGGCTCTCTGTATGTTTACAGCATTAGGTGAGTTGTTTTTTCTTGAGCTAAGGTACATCTTGTGTGCCTAATATTTATCCAAATGAGTCAATATTAAATCAAATCACAATAGTATAATTGAATTGAAATAAAGCGTAGCTTACCAGAAATTGTACCATGTAAACACTGTAACATGTTGTCACTAAACCTAATAAAATTCAGTTGTTACTAAAATGTTAGTGACAATCACAATGCAATTATTGTGATGCAATTATTATTATTTTTTTACATTTGATTTAGCTAAGCAGTCCTATTAAATCCAGTTCCTCTCAGATATCACAGCAATGAAACCAGTTTAGAACTGGGGAAATAAATACAATAGGATTAAGTTGTCTAAACATAACTGGTGTGTGCATGTGATAAATCTTTCTGATTTAATATTTGTTATATAGGCTACTTATTAGCCACATGGCCCTTCAGTGTAATGTAATACAAGGATAATCAGAGGTTTTCACATATTGACTTTTGCAGGCAAGTTGAAGAAAGTAGCTGGAGCCTAACCATGAAAAGGAAGGCTAAAAGTAAGAATATTACTAGCTTTTTTGCTAAAAAAAAAAAATCCAAAGAAGTACACAAGAGGAAGAGGGTGAGGGAAATGAAGGATAAGGCAGTAAACTGGAGAGACCAGGAGGGTCAGAGCAGGAGAAGACAGAAGGAGACAAGGAAATAAGTGACAGAGAAGAGGAAATAGTGAAGGAGACAAGGAAAAAGAAAATCAGTGAGAGATGAAGAGGAGGCTCCAGATTCAGAGAGAGGGACAGAGGTAGAGAGTGATCAGGAGGAGGAAGATGACAGAGGAAGAGATTAGACCTTCAATTCCCACAATTCTTGTACATTTTTATATTTTCATTTTGCTTTTTAATACCGTTTTGTTTGAACGCTGGGCTTATTACTGTTGTGAATTAAAAACCTTTGTAGTGTGTAAGGGCATGATTAAACAATAAGTACTGTAGTTTAAAAGTGGTTTTGTGTTTGTTTTGTTAAAGCAATTCACATATAGGGATTTCCATGAACCGTCTACACCTGCCACCCAGCCAAGACCTCTTGCCACCCCTTTGCCCCCCCCCCCATGTAAAATTTTCTAGATCCGCCACTGATAAACAATGCCGTTAATTTTATTTGCAATAATAAATGCTGCTGCCTACCAGCTGCAATAACCTATAAAACTTTGTTCCATATATTTTTTGCTATATCGTCATAAATATCGTTATCGCAAATATTCCTGAAATATCGTGTTATAATTTTGAGGCTATATCGCCCACCCCTAATGCACACACACAATCAACAAAAATACACAGCCTACACATGCAGTGCTTTCATTTCAGGAAGAATTCTAGTAATCAAATGTAAAATAACACTGCGTAGTTTATCATAAATAGCCAAAAGAATGCTTATTAAAGCTGAATTTATTCATTCAAGAGCTGTGAGTGATTTTCTCTTTGCATTTGGTTGTTTCATTCGCAGTAATTCATCAGCATGTTTATTTACACCGCTGCCTCTTTAAGACAGATGTGCAGATCTATAGGCGACTGATAATAGGCAGCAGATGCACTACATTTTCTCCTGACTATATCAATAATAACTACGCCCATTTTAGACACAAACTGTGTTGTGTTTAAGAGACTCTCCAAGCCGGTCATTTTGACATAGATGTTTGAGTACATTTGATCGGTTAGATGCGAGTGTGAAACCGAAAGTGTAATTTGCTCGTCACTTTTCAGAGCGCGCGCCGACTTGGGAACAATCTCTTGTGCACATTTTTGTGCATTTAATCGCTCTTTTTATCATTAAATGCGTCCCACAATTTACCAACAGTAGCTAGACTGTATTTTACAACAATCACTGATCGTGCTGATTCTGTCATTGCTTTTGAGTTTTAGGGAGAAATGACAGCGTAGGCTACTGCTGCAAAGGGAATTAAGTTGCGCTATACATTGCCTCTCTCTCTCTCTCTCTCTCTCTCTCTCTCTCGCTCGCTCGCTCACGTCACGTCACGTCACGTCACATGTATTTTCAAAAGTACCGACAGCAGAACCGATAACGTCCGAGCTTATCGATCCAACGGTTTTTCAAAATTCACCCCTGGGGCCCGTTTAATACCGGTTTTCGGTACCCATCCCTATGTATGACCCTTGCCACTTTCCCAACAGCTTTTTAGTTTATCAGGATTTGAGCAGAAACATCTACTGGTCCAGCCAACATTTCTAGGCTGTTGCTCATCTCCAGGATGTTTTTGACAATACTCTCTCCAATGGTTTGGGTGCCTCTCCCAGCTCTTCCTCAGCATGTCTATGGATCTTTGAACTTAAACATAGAGTATCTTGAAGGTGGAAAACTCAGTCAAACTTCTCTTTATGCAAAGAGTAGGAAAGGAAGCCTATTGTTCCAGTCTTGTTCTGTGTCTATTGCACATATGGATTTCTTCAACATTTTAGCGTCCAGTTGAACCTCTCCATCAAGCATTGGTCTGTGGGTGGCATAGGCTTATCCAGATGACTGGGATGCCCAGTTACTGCTGAAACCTACATAATGTTTGCTCCTTGGTCAGAGAGTATCCCAGAATATCTGAAATTCCAACTCTGGAGAACAACTGGATAAGGGCATGCATTACATTATGTATACAAACAAAGGAGCAGTGTGTGCTATGTTTAGGACAATTTGACAACAACATTTTGGCAAAACCAGATGCCAATGTTTAGTTCATGTGCACTCACAGTCACATTCAGTGCCTCAGATGAGTCAGCCCTCACAGCAGCGGCGCACGGACTGGGACTGAAAATAAATCAGACTGACAAAATAATAAAAATGACATTCTTCTTTTAAATAATAATAATAATAACAATAAATAATAATGACATTCTTCTTCTAAAAACAATATGCGTCATTAATAATAAAAATCATAATAATAATAATAAGAAGAAGAAGAATCTTACAAATTGTCATGCAAAGTACAAATGTACAAATGTGAAGAAAAATGAACCGGTTGGCCTACATGGTAAAACACTTCCCATTGTTTTCATCATGTAACAGTGAGTAAAAGGAACCTCTGCCACAACTGTCAAAGACACATTTGACCTAGCCCAACTAAAAAGCACAATATCAAGGAATGATACGAGGAAATCAGAAACGATTGGGCATGTTTGCTTAATACCTAGTTTTCTGTTTCATTAGGTATATTTTTTGCTGTTATATGAAGGATTAGTTTACTGTTTATTTGTATTTTATATTTGTATTGTAATTTATATGCTGTTTGCACTTACTCTATGTTTAGAATAAAAAAAGCTATCTGTTATTTGAATTGCTCAAACTTTCCAGTATTTTTCGTAGTAATTTTGATTTAAGTAATTTGGTTTTAGTTTGCTAATAAAAAAAGGCTTGTGGAGCTCTTATTTGCTCAAGCTTGTGATAGTCTCAGAGGTCCGTTTAAAGCGCAGAGAGCATCATGAAGAACAAGGAACACACAGGGCAGGTCCGAGATACTGTTGTGGAGAAGTTTAAAGCCGGATTGGGATACAAAAAGATTTCCCAAGCTTTAAACATCCCAAGGAGCACTGTGCAAGCGATAATATTGAAATGGAAGGAGTATCAGACCACTGCAAATCTACCAAGACCTGGCCGTCCCTCTAAACTTTCAGCTCATACGAGGAGAAGACTGATCAGAGATGCAGCCAAGAGGCCCATGATCACTCTGGAGGAACTGCAGAGATCTACAGCTGAGGTGGGAGACTCTGTCCATAGGACAACAATCAGTCGTATACTGCACAAATCTGGCTGTAGCAAAGTTCAAAATCAACCTTAATGTTTCCCTGTATCTGGTACAACAGCTCTCCAGAGCTGCATCAGTCTCCAGTGTGTGTGTGTGCGGTTTCCAAGTCTCCAGACACTCTCTTCCCGCACTCCTCTTCCTGGTGGTTTATATGGTCTCTCCACGCCCATTACTGGAACAAGACACAGGTGTTCATTATTTGCACTTGACTCACTTACGGCTCACCTGTCTCCCGACTCTCTCTCCCGTCACAGACCTCGCTAACCCTGAAAACTGCTAACTGAAAGCTAACAGACTAACTGAAAACTGCTGTTCACAAACTCTCTCCATCCAACCTCACTGAGCTCCAGCTGTTCTGGAAGGAGGAATGAGCAAAAATTTCAGTCTCTCGTGCAAACTGATAAAGACATACCCCAAGCGACTTACAGCTGTAATCACAGCAAAAGGTGCCGCAACAAAGTATTAACTTAAGGGGGCCAAATAATTTTTCAGTTTTTGATTTGTTAAAAAAGTTTGAAATATCCAATACATTTCGTTCCACTTTATGATTTTTTCCCACTTGTTGTTGAATCTTCACAAAAAATGACAGTTTCATATCATTATGTTTGAAGCCTGAAATGTGGCAAAAGCTCAAAGTTCAAGGGGGCCGAATACTTTCGCAAGGCACTGTAGCAGTGTATTTTGCTGGAATTCGTGTGCTGGCGCGAAAGACCTGTGAGTTTGCCAGCACGAGTCCACCGAGCAAGGACAAGGCACTTAAGTATATGTTTTATATTTATATATTTTATTATATTTAAGTATATTTTTATTTTTTCCTTTTCTCCTTCTACTGTATTGTCTATCCCCTCTCTTTTTTCCACTTTTATTATGTGTTTCCAGTACACACCAGGTTGTCTTTCAACAACCCACTGGTAGTTTTTGGCCACTTCAACATTCACCTGGAGAAGCCTTATGCTGCAGATTTCCACTCTCTCCTAGACTCATTCAACAGCTCCCCATCATAGGTCAACACCTCTGAAAATGTCCCATAATTTTTTCATTACTTTTACAACTTTTACAACTCACAATAATCAAACATGTCAGTCTAGTGTATGAAAGAAAGACTATGGAAAATGTGGAATGGAATAGAGTGGAATGGAGAAATCTGTTCTGTGTGAATGGCCCATAATATTATACATGACTTTGTTTTGATATAAGATTAGCAAAATATTCTAGTAGTTAGGGACATGCATAAGTACTCAAGTAACACCAATGTATCACCAATGATTAATGATTATGATATATGACTTTTTAATAAATTAAACATTTGTAAAAATTCAATAGGGACCTTGTTTTTTGTGATTGTTACAGCATTGTTCCTGGTAAAGCATAGACAGGATGCATTCACTCAAACAGACCACTACATTTTTAACTCTTGAAATAATTCTGACACGTTGCATTAAAAACATAACCTGAGTGCAGAAATCTGAAGTCATTTGTGACAAAATGTAAGAGCAGTTGAGGATATTTAAGTACAATCCCGATTCCAAAAAAGTTAGGACTGTACAAATTGTGAATAAAAAAGGAATGCAATAATTTACACATCTCATAAACTTATATTTTATTCACAATAGAAAATTAAGTTAGAAATTTTGAAATATCATGCCAAATATTGGCTCATTTTGGATTTCATGAGAGCTACACATTCCAAAAAAGTTGGGACAGGTTGCAATAAGAGGCCGGAAAAGTTAAAAGTGCATATAAGGAGGACTAATTTAGAATTTATTAGGTCAATTGGCAACATGATTGGGTATAAAAAGAGCGTCTCAGAGTGGCAGTGTCTCTGAGAAGTCAAGATGGGTAGAAGATCACCAATTCCCCCAATGCTGCGCCGAATAATAGTGGCGCAATATCAGAAAGGAGTTACTCTGAGAAATATTACAAAGAGTTTGAAGTTATCATCATCTACATCTACAGTGCGTATCATCATCCAAAGATTCAGAGAATCTGGAACAGTCTCTGTGCATAAGGGTCAAGGCCGGAAAACAATACTGGATGCCTGTGATCTTTGGGCTCTTAGACAGCACTGCATCACATACAGGAATGCTACTGTATTGTCCCAATATCGGCTCAGGAATACTTCCAGAAAACATTCTCGGTGAACACAATCCATCATGCCATTCTTCGTTGTCGGCTAAAACTCTATAGGTAAAAAAATAAGCCGTATCCAAACATGATCCAGTAGCGCAGGTGTTTTCTCTGGGCCAAGGCTGATTTTAAAAGGACTCTGGCAAAGTGGAAAACTGTTCTGTGGTCAGGCGAATACAAATGTAAATTTTTTTTTTATTTTTTTTTTTGAAAACTTGGACGCCATGTCATGGCGTACGGATACAGGCGGCTGAAATGAGCTTTCTCCGCAGGGTGGCTGGGCGCTCCCTTAGAGATAGGGCGAGAAGCTCGGTCACTCGAGAGGAGCTCAGAGTAGAGCCGTTGCTCCTTCAAACGAGAGGAGCCAGCTGAGGTGGCTCGGGCATCTATTTCGGATGCCTCCTGGACGCCTTCCCAGGGAGGTGTTCTGGTGGAAGACCCAGGACATGCTGGAGGGATTATGTCTCCGGGCTGGCCTGGGAACGCCTCGGGGTTCCCCCGGAGGAGCTAGAGGAAGTGGCTAGGGAGAAGGAAGTCTGGGCATATCTGCTTAGACTGTTGCCCCCGCGACCCGGCCCCGGATAAGCGGAAGATAATGGATGGATGGATGGACGCCATGTCCTTGCCCTCTTTAGTCCAGATGACAACCCAGGTTGTTATCAGTGCTCAGTTCAGAAGCCTGCATCTCTGATGGTATGGGGTCGCATGAGTGCGTGTGTCATGGGCAGCTTACACATCTGGAAAGGCACCCTCAATGCTGAAAGGTTTATCCAAGTTCTAGAACAACATATGCTCCCATCCAGATGTCGTCTCTTTCAAGACCTTGCTATTTCCAACATGACAATGGCAGAACACATACTGCATCAATTATAACATCACGGCTGTTTAGAAGAAGGATCCGGGGACTGAAATGGCCAGGCTGTAGTCCAGATCTTTTACCCATAGAAAACATGGCATATTATAAAGAGGAAAATACGACAAAGAAGACCTAAAATAGTTGAGCAACTAGAAGCCTGTATTAGACAAGAATGGCACAACATTCCTATTCCTAAACTTGAGCAACTTTCCAGACTGTTATAAAAAGAAGAGGGGATGCCACACAATGGTAAACATGGCCTTGTCCAAACTTTTTTGAGATGCGTTGATCCCATGAAATTTAAAATCAACTTATTTTTCCCCCTTCAAATTATACTTTTTCTCAGTTTAAATATTTGATATGTCATCTATGTTGTATTATGAATAAAATATTGAAATTTGAAACTTCAACATCATTGTATTCTGTTTTTATTCACAATTTGCACAGTGTCACAACTTTTTTTGGAATCGGGTTTGTAATCTGCAGACAGTAAAATAAACCTTTCAGAGGTGTTTTTTTTATTATTATTTTATTTTATTTTTTATTTTTTGAAAGCAAGTCAGACTTCAACAAGAGACTCAGGGTACTGTCACAGATTTGTCACTTACCCGATCTATGCTCATCCCAACTCGAAATTACTGCTCTGGAAAAAATGAAGAGACCACTTAACATTGAGAAATCCATGTTAAGTGGTCTCTTACTTTTTTTCAGAGCTGTATATTATACCTATAAATCAACAGATAAACATACATTCTGTCACCATGCTTACTTTTAGTGGTATACGTAAATTATAATAAACTTACTTCATCAGAAATTATATCTTCCGTTGGACCAGTCACATTCTTCTTCTTCTGAGGTAAATTCAAGGCTTATTCATCATAGCGCATCTTCTTCAAAACTAAACAAAAAAAAGAGTTTGTTTATCAAGGTGATGAAGGCATTTCCTGCTTGCGTGGCTCACGTGGACAGCGTGTGGGTGTGGTCACATTACCGATAAGATGTGAGAAACTCTTGCTAATTTCATATGGATTAGATAAACAGAATATTTGTTTCCGATATCTGTAAAATTTTGTCTTCTATAGACATCTGTAATGTCTGTATGGCAAGTATTCGCTGAGTTTTGGTTAATTTTTGTTGTGTTTCAGGAAAAAGTTCTGAGATGGCAGAAAGCACACCCTGTATTTTTCTTTATTTTACAAAAGCTCTACAAGTGTACAAAAATAATATCAGACTCCAGTTTTGAATGAGAAATTACTGGTTTTGTATGAAAAACTGGAGCATTTTAAGTTCTTTTCACAATTATCAGGAAAAAAAAGAGATCTTACCTCTGCCGACCCCGGGGGGTAAATAAACAATACAAAAAAATAAGTGTAAAGAGTCAATAACAGATTGATCAGAGATGTGTCAGAAGGAGGGAAACATCAGCTAACTGCTGTATAAGATTTATAAACTGCTGTATAAGGTATTAAATACGGGCATACTGTAAACAGAGGCCTTACGTATGATGAGGCCTTACTTATGATAGATATGATAGATAGTTGAAAAGGGCAACTACAGCTGGGTCTATCAATAAGTGAGGACAAATTTAAGGATTAAAAAAGAAAAATGCTACAAAATGTGACGTTACTGCCCACTATAAAATACATCTTGATGTGGAATAGGCTAACATTATTAGATTCTCACATTATTTCTAGGAGATAATCCAAACTCTCTGCTGTCTGATACATGAGATTAAAAAACAACTGAAAAATGTGGAGTGTGCATGAGAGCAGTTTCAGTGCCTCCAGGAACAGGGTTGAGAAACACTGCTATTGTGAGTGTGTTGTAGGCCTGTTCCTGGTTTGTTGTATTTGACCCTCCCTTCCACTCCCCACGTTTTCCTCTCCTTTCCTCTCCCCTCTTCCAATCATCAGTTCTGCAGTTTTACACACTTAGTTGTTGAATTTTTTATTTATTTTATTTTTTATGTGAGGTGTGAACGATCAGTGCATAAACTGACTTTTCATGTCCCCTTAACAAACTTGCATGCCCTAATAGCTATGACAGCTCTCACTGATTGGCGTATCTATGTCAATTATATCTTGCTATACCTGCCATAGTTTGCTGAAAACTATATCCTCTGTTTTTGGCTCTAGCTTCTTAAAACTCTGTCTTCTTTCTAAAACTAAACATTTTCTTCCTGGAAAGACCCTTAAGATAGCAATATACACTTTAATTTTGTCAATTGAATTATTGCAATTCTTTGTTCTGTGGCATCTCAAAGTCCCAGGTTACTCGGCTACAATTAGCTCAAAATGCTGTAGCCAAATTTCTTACGAATGGTTGTAAGTACGATCACGCCACTCCTATTTTACAAACTCTTCATTGGCTTCCGGTTCATATTAGGATTGATTTGAGTTACCTGTCTGAACTGCTGCATCCTTATAGCCCTTCCAGAGTATTAAGATCAGGTAACCAAAACTTACTCATGGAGCCTTTTCAGTGGTGGGACCTAGGTTGTGGAACGCTATCACTTTTTAAATCTCTCTTTAGCTTTTAAATTATGGTGATGGTCTTATTTATTATGCGTTTCTTAAGCCCTATTCGGACTGGATTAGTTTAACATGGGGACATGGGGGTAAAGTCATTTTACCTCAGGACGTCTGTAATATTAATGGCCAATTCACACGGGATAAGACATCTCAGTAAAACTAGCAGAAGTGGGAGGAGTAACTCGCTTTACGCACCTCCTTGACGTCATGTGCGTATGACGTTACCGTTATAGCGTGAGCAAACACAACCTGAGCGCCAGTCTGAACTCCGTCTCCAATATATATGTGTGTTTTAATAAACAGTTAGGTCCAGTCTAACGATTCTGATTGGATTATGTTGGTAATAGACACTTTCCTAGAGCTAAAATGTGTTGTGCCTCTAATAAGTGCTTTTGATCTTCTTTTTGCTTTAAATGATATGCGGAGAATACTGGACATTTTCCACAGATTTCTCCCACCACCTACAACGCAACCGAATGCTTCAAGCGCCTCCAAGGTTGCAAAAAGTGCTCTTTTTTAACTTTTAAACAGGAAATGATGGAATTTTCCCATACATTTTTACAGCAGGTCTATTCGAACGGGATTAGTATTACCTGAGGTAATTTTTCCGGACCTTTTTACAGAAGGTAAAAGTCTCGGTAATCTTTACTTACATTGTCCGTAATGATTACCGAGATGGCACATTCGGACGGGACTAAAATCACCGAGAACCTCTGGTAATAATTACTTTACCCCCACGTCCCCATGTTAAACTAATCCAGTCCGAATAGGGCTTTAGTTTTCTGTTGTGTTTATCTGGCTTTGGTCAGTCCTCAGACTGTTTATAAATGTGCTTTATGAATAAAAGGACTAGAACTAGAACTGACAAAGCCAAATAATGCACTTCCTCATCCCTAGCTCTGTTGGAGCATTTTTAACAAGAGGACATCATTAAGAGAATGCTCTGTTCTGAACAAACAGGCTGTAGGCTGTTCTTGCTGACCACATATTACCTTTTAGTTTAAACAGCAGGAATGGCATAAATAAATTTGCTGATGACACAGCTGTGATCTGAGATCCATCAACAATGGATCTGCTGTGAGAGTAAGCCCTTTCTGCACGTGACAGCGCTCCAGCATTCTAAATCAGAATCCCTGTATTATCATGGACAGCAGAAAAACAAGGACATGTGATATTCCAATGGACCGCAGGAAAGAGATAAAGTTAAAATATAAAACCTAGTGAAGTAATAATTAAAATATTCAATAAGCTTCACACCAAAAGTCTGATGCATTCCTTTTTATTTCTTTACATATATCATAAGTAGACTTGGCTGTCTGGCTTCCTGCTGCCAAACTGTTTGCTGCTGTGAAACAACAATTTGACTGCTTGCCCATTGTCCAACTGTCAGCCACTAAAGAAATTCATCAACATTATTTGGATAATTAATGTTGGATAAAATTGTGACTGAAATTACAAGCAGATTTCAAGGAATGAACTAAGGGTGTCGAAATTAACCTTTTCTTCAATGCATAGCGATGCAGATGAGGATGATTTGGTATTGGTTCAGTAATAAACCATAAGCCGGGGAGCGAAGACATGGGCTCCCCTGAAAACGTGATTTGTGAAATTTTGGGGGGTTTCAAAAAATATTGACACTGTGTTATTTTGAGGTGCAATTTCAGTTTTGTGTAATGTAATCGTCGTGGATTATTATATGTAAAATTGCTAAAAATATATAATTAATTCATGCATGCCGGCGATTTAAATCTAATTCACTTCAATAAAGATAACTATACATGCTGTTCTTGTCATGACCATCAAGGTGTGGTGGCGCTGCGGTGCAAATTCCACTCATGTTAGTTTTTTCTACGAATCTTTGCGTTGACATGTACTGAACTGTTCAGTACATGTCAACGCAAAGATTCGTAGAAAAAACATAAACGAATATCCACTTCTTGATCTTGGATTTCTGGACGAACAGCAAAGGAAGCTGACCCCAAGCCTCTGTGGTCAATTCTGTGTTAAGGCATGTTATTCCCAATTATGTGTTGTGGCTGGGTTGATATAGGTATGTGTAACAATCCATGTCCTAAGTCTAGTTGAACGGAGGATTATGGTATTCTTCTGTAGCCTGACGAGTAACTTTAAACGTTGTTCATGTGAACTCAAAGACAGCCGGATACTTTGTTTATAGACTATTTGTGGGTGGCTTTTTTACCTATCAATTCATGTTTTTTCCTCTTTATTAAAATCAAAGATGTTCTTCAATGATTGTATATTAAAAGCAGGGACACTTTGTGTGCATTTTGTTTTGTGATTTTACTGGAAAGAATAGAGTCTCTCTCCGCAATGGCATTAAGCGATATATTGACACGCTCGTCTGTGTGTGAAGGAATATACAAGTCCTCTTTTGAGGCACGCAGAACCTTTTACTGTATATGCACGCAAGCTTATAAAGGGAAGAAATGAAGAGGGAACAGGTGGGAGATATCAACACTAATCAGATAACAAGGGGGAGGGATCTGACAATGACAGGAGCACATGCTAGACATCACAAAACCCACATGTGCACACAAGACAGGACAGGCATGTGACAATTTCCGCTTTTATGAACAGCCTGGTAAGCCCGACCTGGAGAACACACGCGCGGTGTAAATCAAAGCTATATGATTTATCAAAACAATTTAATTTACACTTGGGCACATAAATGTGTCTCCACAAAATGGATATAAATCTGTTCAGATCCCCCACTATAAGCAGATTTAATGTAGTTCACGTCCCGTCAAAACAAGCTGCATTTTATGAGCTGCATTTTATTAATCAACAGTCATTAAATTTCACAATCAAAGACCACAATATGATTGAGTGCGGACACAGCACTGGTAAGATCATTCAGTTTCTTTTCTTTTGATGGAGATGATTGTGTGCTGAGCACCTACGACTTTACTTTTGGTTTAATTTGTGTTAGTTTGTGCGTTGGCTTAATAAAGAGATACTCGCCTGTGGCGATGCGAGCTGCGGTACCGCTGTCATATCTGACTATAACATGACATATATAACCGTCCCAGTTACGTTGTGCTGGGCAAGCTACAAAAAATCAAAAGGGGGATTCGTCCTTTGTGCCATTAATGAAATGGTATTGTAGTGAAAAAGGACCTAACAACAAATAAGTTCAGGAACAAACAAGAGTTGTATAATATTTTCACCCTTATGTATTCACCCTCTTTCTTACAAGTCATACATAGGTACAATTCAATGCTTTCATCATGTGTACATATATGTGCATGTGAATGGGGGGGTCACAATATCCAACTCAGTCCTGTTCTCCTATCTGAGAGCATAAATAGTTCAGCAATTGAAGGAAACAGTCTTATCTGTCGGTGAGTAGAGGTACAGAAAGATGAGGTTGATTGTTGTCCTTCACTTGGATGTGTGGTTAATCACAATGTTTCATGGTAGCAGATGATGGTTTCAACAACACAAACAGTAGGTTTGTGAACATGTAGCTGCCCACAGTCAAGAAGCAAAAAAGTGCCTCACAAACAAATCCTGTTTGAGCTGGAAACCAACAGTTTCTCAAACAGGATTTGGAAAGAAAGGTTACAAACAACCATGAGGCAGCATCAAACAGACCCTAACATTTACTTCTATAGTTTCCTGTTATATACCCATATGCACACCAGCCAGAGAATGTTCCTATCTCCCCCTAGAGGCCCGGAAGAACATAACCATCAGTACTAGAAATCTTGTGACAGGCATTGACTGTTACACATATAGCCTATATATACATTTATGCTTTTAGCATTGTTGGAAGGAGTAAAATTTACACATGTGGTTTCAACAACCAGATGCATTTAGACCTTAGTTTTGACTGTAAAGAGACCCAGACCACCTCCTGTGGCTTTTAGTATATTGTGTATTTGTAAATGCTGAAAATCCTGTAGTCTTCTGTGCCCAGACGTGAGTTTTGTTTGATACATTAAAGAAGCATTTTCTTTAAGTAGGTAAAATTAAAGTTTCAGTTTATATAACTGACTAACAAAATTGTATGCATGAGGATGCAGTGAATCGTGATGCATCGTGATATCCAATTGAACCAAATCGATGACAGGATAATCGTAATCGAAACAAACCATTGTTGTTCACACCCTTAGGTGTGTGGGGTAAGCCAACTCCGTTTTACAGACTTGTAAATACTTTGAACCTCAATACAGTCCTGATAATGGTTATATTGTAGTTGAGCAGTGACAATTTGTATCTATTACTCCTTGCTAAAATGTTTTTGAAGGAGGGGGAGGGGGTTTTCTAGTATGGCTGCAACTAGTGATTATTTTGATATGGTATGGCCGATTATTTCTTTGCTTCATCGATTACTCTGATTAGAAAAAGTCCAGTTTTCTTTTTCTTTTCTTTTCTGTTGAATAAACACTATTCCACATCCTGGCCAATGCTGTCCTTAAAACAAACATGTCAGCTGAGTGCTATGAAAACATATTGAATAAATCTGCAAAAGAGATATAAAGCAAAAGGACAGCTTAAATTCCTAAGAAGAGTTGTGGCTAGAAGGGCTACAGCAATGGTCGGAAGTGAGGCAAAATCTCAAGATAAAATAACAATAAATAGATTACCCACTTACCAGATTGTGTTTTATTAATGCCTTCACCTACCCTGAACGATTTGGTTCAAACTCTAAATCTATCCTTACAGTAAAGCAAATACAGTAATTAAATGACGCAATAGTGATGTGTGCATGCCCAGTGGCTGTAGCTGTATCCCTTCTAGTCTTTACCATGGGGTGTGACGACATCACCGTTTCACAAAATATACGCAAGGGTGTCTGTTTCAGATTTCAAAAAATTTCAGTTTCAGGCTCCTAAAGCAATGGATCCATCTGGACGAAACGCTGATATGCTACAAAATGTTTACTTGTGCAGCTAAATATGTCTTCATGTGGACGGGGACATAAAGAGCATCATCTGGCATGTTCCTTGATATTTGGCATGATCCTTGATATTTGGTATGATCCTTTAACACATATTAAACATTATGCAGCTATTGTATTAGCTTGAAGCTTAAAATAAAGAGTTCTCATGTTTGTTAAAGGTGCACTATGCAAAACAAAGGCGTAGTTTGATGACGCCAAGTTTGAGCGCAGTATCTTGGGACATGTGGCCTTCACCTCACAGCAGGGCTGGACTGGTAATCTGGCATATCGTGCATTTGCCCGGTGGGCCGACGCATATTTGGGGCCGTATATATAAAATATATATATATATATATTTTTTTTTCCACTGACAACATGCAGCGACAGCGGCCCATTGGTTTGTCTTCTGAATTGACAAGCCGAAGCGCGAGAGAACTCCCCTCCATATTAGGCGCATTTTACTATTTATTTGTTTATTATTTGAGCGCATGGAACTGCAAAAGGCGAATATCCGCACAACGCAGCCGCTGACGAACTTACTCTGCGTTTAAATACTGCTCTATGAACGGCACTTTGACTTATTTTGTTTTATACAGTAGTATGATATGGAAACATTACAGTTCTGTGGTGAATCAGCTGAAAACAGCCGCGAGCATGTAGGCCTATTCATGACGAGGTAAAGTGGAAAACGGCAATACACACAAACGTTTCACTTTAGCAGAACCACAACTTACTCTGCAGCTAACAGCGAAGAAATATGGTGTTTTGGAAGAAACATTTATTAAAAATGTTGCTATATTACATACATTAATATTGCAGAATATAAATCACTTTTATAGAGGCTGTTTTCGTATTTTCTACAGGTGTTTACATTTTATAGCCATATATAGCCATATAATGAGGAGCAAGGTTTGTACAGTCTATGTTTTTTACCCTGTGACTACCAGGATCTTAGGGTGCGTTCACACTTGTCATGTTTGGTTGGATTAAAACGAACCCTGGTGCGGTTGCTCAGTTAGTGCGGTTCATTTGAACATATGTGAACGCTGCCATCCGAACCCTGGTGCGCACCAAACAAGCGGACCGAGACCGCTAAAAAGATGGGTCTCAGTCCACTTCCAAACGAACTCTGGTGCGGTTCGATTGATATATGAACGCAACACGGAACAAAGACACGTAAACGGACCAAAAACCGGACGTATAATGTCACAAGATGCGACGCATAGTCAGCTGATTTGACGACGCAGAAAGATCGGTGTATCCAAAATGAGTAACTTTAACGTTAGAGGGCAAACGTGGAGCAACGAGGAAGAGCCTCATCAATATTTGGTCAGACGAGCATGTTTCGAAAATGCTAGAAAAAACACACAAAAAGAATACCTGGCTCTTCTCATCAAAGTTCCTGTATTGCCCATTATTAGCAGGTACAGACGACAGAACGGCCGTCTCTTTTCTGCACAACGGAGGAAATCCTGCTGCTGTTTTGAATGTTTTGAACATTTTATGAGCTCTTCATGAGTTCTCAGCGGGTAAAAATAATGTCACATGTACACGCATAAAATGATTGCGTTTAATCCAGCACACAGCGTTGTTTTGAACATTTTTTTAATGAGCTCTTCATGAGTTCTCTGGTAAAAAATAATGCCATATGTGTTACACGCATAAAATGATCGCGTTTAATCCAGCACACAGCGTTGTTTTGAATGTTTTGAACATTTCATGAGCTAGTCATGAGTTCTCTGGTAAAAAATAATGCCATATGTACACGCATAAAATGCCCGCGCGTGTAATCCGCACACAGCATTGTTTTGAATGTATGGTAAGCGAGCTCCTACGTCATATAAACCGACCAATCAGGTTGTTACCGTCTCCCTATGCCTTTGGTTCGGTAACTTTAGGTTCACTGTTAAAAATGCCCGTGTGAACGCTAAGCGGACCAGGACTATTATGTTTTGTTTTTGTTTTTTGGTCCGGACCAAACGAACCAAACTAACGAACTACAAGTGTGAACGCACCCTTACATTTAAATGAAACTGGCCTACAGTTAAACTACAGTCTATAAAACAGTTTTAAGGTCTGGATCCCATGAATTAAGGACAAAGCTTTTTTTTTTCCTCTTTAAAAGTTTTATTAACTTTTTTTAATAGATTTAATGAAATGTAATCGCCTCATGAAAGATAGATATCAGTGTCTTACTTAAATGATGTGTTAACTCTTGAAAAGTATGATTGTTCAACCCAAAAATGTGATCATTTACTCACCCTAATGGTATTCCAAACCTAAATGAATTTATTTCTGTGTAGCATAAAATAAAATAATTTGAGTCTGTTTTTTTTGTTCATACAATATTCAAATGGTAGCCTAACCAAAATGGCTTGGTTGCCAACATTCTTCAAAACATCTTATTTTGTGTTTCACAGAAGTCATACAGGTTTGGAATGACACGAGAGTGAGTAAATGATGACAGCATTTAAAAGAAGTAAATTTACTTTACTGCATCCTAGCTCAAAATCATCAGTGTTTTACTGCCAAGGGCATTTCTGTTTGACAAAAAAAGCAATTTTAAGTTTATCTGCATTTGCAGCAAATTCGATAATATCTTTAATTATTTGTCCTTGTCCTAGTTTTATTTATATACTCCAATTTAAGGCCCCAACCCCAGCACAAACATTCACAGGGAACTCATGGGCCGAATGTGCTGGGTATGCCAGAGCCGAATTTTAGCCCCAGTCCAGCCCTGCCTCACAGCCGGTGGAAAATAGGACTCTGGCAGAAATCACATTCATGAATGCGGTTATTAACGTTACTGTAGTGTGAAGCAGAGCAGGACCGAGTGTTGAGGAGCTGGGCACGGCCGCTGGAGCGATTGGTTATTAACGTTACTGTAGTGTAAAACAGAGCAGGGCCGAGTGTTGTGGAGCTGAGCACGGCTGCTGGAGCGATTGGTTATTAACGTTACTGTAGTGAAGCAGAGCAGGGCCGAGTGTTGTGGAGCTGAGCACGGCTGCTGGAGCGATTGGTTATTAACGTTACTGTAGTGAAGCAGAGCAGGACCGAGTGTTGAGGAGCTGAGCACGGCCGCTGGAGCGATTGGTTATTAACGTTACTGTAGTGAAGCAGAGCAGGAGCGAGTGTTGAGGAGCTGAGCACGGCCGCTGGAGCGATTGGTTATTAACGTTACTGTAGTGAAGCAGAGCAGGACCGAGTGTTGAGGAGCTGAGCACGGCTGCTGGAGCGATTGGTTATTAACGTTACTGTAGTGAAGCAGAGCAGGAGCGAGTGTTGAGGAGCTGAGCACGGCTGCTGGAGCGATTGGTTATTAACGTTACTGTAGTGAAGCAGAGCAGGACCGAGTGTTGAGGAGCTGAGCACGGGTGCTGGAGCGATTGGTTATTAACGTTACTGTAGTGAAGCAGAGCAGGACCTAGTGTTGAGGAGCTGAGCACGGCTGCTGGAGCGATTGGTTATTAACGTTACTGTAGTGAAGCAGAGCAGGACCGAGTGTTGAGGAGCTGAGCACGGCCGCTGGAGCGATTGGTTATTAACGTTACTGTAGTGAAGCAGAGCAGGACCGAGTGTTGAGGAGCTGAGCACGGCTGCTGGAGCGATTGGTTATTAACGTTACTGTAGTGTGAAGCAGAGCAGGACCGAGTGTTGAGGAGCTGAGCACGGCTGCTGGAGCGATTGGTTATTAACGTTACTGTAGAAGCAGAGCAGGACCGAGTGTTGAGGAGCTGAGCACGGCCGCTGGAGCGATTGGTTATTAACGTTACTGTAGTGAAGCAGAGCAGGACCGAGTGTTGAGGAGCTGAGCACGGCTGCTGGAGCGATTGGTTATTAACGTTACTGTAGTGAAGCAGAGCAGGACCGAGTGTTGAGGAGCTGAGCACGGCCGCTGGAGCGATTGGTTATTAACATTACTGTAGTGAAGCAGAGCAGGACCGAGTGTTGAGGAGCTGAGCACGGCCGCTGGAGCGATTGGTTATTAACGTTACTGTAGTGAAGCAGAGCAGGACCGAGTGTTGTGGAGCTGAGCACGGCCACTGGAGCGATTGGTTATTAACGTTACTGTAGTGAAGCAGAGCAGGACCGAGTGTTGAGGAGCTGAGCACGGCCGCTGGAGCGATTGGTTATTAACGTTACTGTAGTGTAAAGCATAGCAGGACCAAGTGTTGTGGAGCTGAGCATGGCCGCTGGAGCGATTGGTTATTAACGTTACTGTAGTGAAGCAGAGCAGGACCGAGTGTTGAGGAGCTGGGCACGGCTGCTGGAGCGATTGGTTATTAACGTTACTGTAGTGAAGCAGAGCAGGACCGAGTGTTGAGGAGCTGAGCACGGCTGCTGGAGCGATTGGTTATTAACATTACTGTAGTGAAGCAGAGCAGGACCGAGTGTTGTGGAGCTGAGCACGGCTGCTGGAGCGATTGGTTATTAACGTTACTGTACTGTAAAGCAGAGCAGGAGCGAGTGTTGTGGAGCTGAGCACGGCCGCTGGAGCGATTGGTTATTAACGTTACTGTAGTGAAGCAGAGCAGGAGCGAGTGTTGAGGAGCTGAGCACGGCCGCTGGAGCGATTGGTTATTAACGTTACTGTAGTGTAAAGCAGAGCAGGACCGAGTGTTGAGGAGCTGAGCACGGCCGCTGGAGCGATTGTTACACAAACACACGCCTCGCGAGCACCTGGACTTTTATTATGATAGGACACAGTCGCTTGGCGTCTGCAGTATTTCCACGTTTCCTGTTATGATTATAAGGTAAAGCAAGTCTGTTTATCATTAGATACATTTAAGTGTGTTTAAAATTATGTTATGTCTTTACTCTGTGCGTTCGCTCGGCACTGCTGTGACTTGTTCACACCAGGCACGGCGGCAGGATTCCAGTTTTGGATGGGCCAGATCAAGGGGGGGGGGGGGGGGACGGAGGACACCAGATTTCGTCATGAGTCATTTTGTACCCACCACTTTTTTTGTTGAAAACCTTTTTTTGTTGTTGAAAGTGAAAGAAAGAAAGAAAGAAAGAAAGAAAAATTCTTCAACGCAAGACAGTTGCGTTACCGCTGAATTGTTTTCATTATCATGAGGTGCGGCGCTCCTCCAAACAAGTTCACGAAATGGAAACCCACGACGGAAAGCAAATCGTGTTTTCTTTATTTTACAATTGCACAATGCAAGTAAACACTTTGCAATTTTGAACAATGTATTTCTCTTATTATCTGTATGACCAAAATGACAGATTTTATTTGTTTCCTCTGCTCGTTCGCGCGGCCGCCTCACGCTCGCACATATTCCAGCACTGCAAACATCGCAGTCAGTTCATTATCAAAATAAAATAGCCAACCTAATATATAAGAAGTTACACAGCTCAGTTTAAATAGTCAGTAATAGCCAACATTTCGTACCATTCAGCGTGACCACTGCACCACTGTGGTGTTTCCAAGTAAAGACCTCTGCGGGACGGATTTTATGTTATACCTTCTCTTAACGTTCTCCCGCTCCCGCCCGCAACATTCATGTTTTGTCCCGCTCCCGTCCGCATAAAAGTATAATTAGTTTTTCTCTGTAGTACGTCCATGACACTATTTCAAGTAATTTAATGTAAAAGCAAGCGTGTGCATGCGTGGGTTGGCGTGGCAGAATACGCGCAAAGGGTGCCCCCTTCATAATTCCAAAAAAGATATCTCAGTTTATTGCGATCTCACAAAGCTCTGTTATCAATAGAAATGACTGCACAATGAATCTTCCAAAATGTCAACACTTTCTTTGCTATAATCAGACGATTTGTCAGCATATAGAATTCAGCACTGCGCAAAAAACTCCTTTGAGTGGATTCTATCTTAAATACATCTGTTTGGCCATAACGTTCCAGAAATAAACACATATTGGTTACATTGCACAATGCAGCAAAAACGTGTTATACTCTGCGTGCGCCTGTAAATCTTTTTTTATTTCGTTTTAGTTGTTCTTTTTGGTTTTGTGCAATAGATGAATAACAATTTATTTGTTTCTAGATGTTTTATTTTTAGATATTTCTATTTTGCGGGAGTCCCGCAAATAGTTTTATTCACCCGCAATCCGCACACACGCGAGTAGCACACACACCTTACAAGTGTGAAGTACAAAGCCTATAATAATAAATAATGGTTCAGCATCCAAATACATCGCGAACGCTTACACTTTTTTGAAAGGTCCGTTGTTATTTGTGGACACCAGACTTTGTAGATAGCAGCTACCTGGAAAAGCAGGGAATCATGTGAATTTCTTATTCCTGCTTTTAACATTTATTTCACACTGGTTTTAGTTTTCTTTTTTATAAATCATTACTATGAATTTTATAATTAAATGAAAAGATATATGGATTTTTGTATACATTTTTATTAATTTACATTAGTAAGCTACAGGACATCGTCTTTCAAAACATGACCCGTGCGAAATAGAGAAAATAATTAATCCATCATTGTACCCAGCACTTCTGAAAATGCACTTCTGAATGCGTCTCTGTCCCCAGCACATTTCAAACCAAACTGACGCCCATGTATCAAGTCACTGTTTAACCTAATAAAAATGACTGACTGATATACTGTTATAGCTTATATGGAAGCTATATTTTCCTCTTTTTATCTCACAATTTGACTTTTTTTTTCTCACAATAGCGAGTTATAAAGTCACATTTCTGACTTTATGTCACGCAATTGCGAGTTTATATATCATAATTGTGAACTTATAACAACTGGATTTGCTAAAAGAAACTCATATTTTTGCTTAAAACGACAGGCTTAAAAGATTGCCAAATGTGAAAATAGCATGGGATGAAGAGAGAACATGAGAAGAATATTCAATTCGTTGCAAATAAAATTATTTAACAGAAAAGAAAAGGTATAGGGCCTTTATTATCTCTCCGGAGTAGTTGGCGGGGTTTGCTCTTGAAAATGTCAATGATTTCATCGAAGTCAACATAAGGCGAGACGTAGGCTAAGCATGGTGCTTCTATTTGGTGTTTTAATTCAGTTGACACTGGTAAAGACGCGTCCAACTGTACATGAAGTGATTGGCAATGTTATCAGAGTTATCAGGCAGTATTGTCCTGCTGCCCTCCTTTAGCTCTTGTTGGAAAGCGATGACTTCGATAAGCCTACTGTTCGCGCACGTTTAAGGTACTTAAACAACGACTGCTGCAACATCCTTTACTGGAAATTATTTTCACGTTCACAAACATCCGATCTCGAACCTCACTGTCTGCTGAACTTGCGCAGAAACATCAAAATAGACTCAAAACAACTTTTTAAAAATGGTTAAAAACAAAACATTTAGACTAGCCTATTACCACAAATTATGAGCTTATTTGCCATTCTCAACCATTTTTTGACTAAATTAAAATATATTAAAAGTTTGTATTTTTTTTAAAGAAAAGTTTTGGGTGGGCCTGTTGAAATGTGGGTGGGCCTAGGCCCGTCAGGCCCACCCATAACGCCGTGCCTGGTTAACACTGCTAAGAGAAAAGCAATTCTGCAGAAAAAACCGAGGGTAGATACGACGCAATTGACAAGCGACTCCCTCAAACGCTATGCTGAAACGTCCCGTTCCTTAGTTAAAATAGCAATTTTCTCGCAATTCAAACATTTGGTATATTGTAGGTACTCAACTGAACAAAATATATAACACTGGCCTAGTGGTTTTTGGATATTTTACTGCAAAAATACTACACAGTGCACCTTTAAAAAAATAATAATTTTAGTTACTGGACCAATTCACCTGAATGTGTTAGATAAAGTGACATTTTACCTTCTAAATGTGTTTGTATGGGATGTGCGTTTAAGTGTGCTCAACTATGTTTGTGTGTGCATGTAAGTGAGGTATGTGTACACACAAACATTGTTGCACACACATGGGCTCACTGAAAAGGGAAAGAGTGAAAGAGCCATTTGGCATCAAAGACCATCCATCACATATATTGAATTCTGATTAGAAAGGTTTCCAAGGTCAATTCTCCTCCAACAGAGTGGTTGGACAAGTTGTGGAAGTGTGTATGGAGGTCACCACTGTAGAAAAATCGAGAGACTGCCACCTGTTTGGCAGCATTCAGTGCCGTAGGGACATACACCCACACCGTTGTAATTTTCAAAGCAAAGAGGCTGTGTCCCGAGTGGCTTTCTGGATACCCAAACATTGTCTGTAAGGCTATCTGAGAATGGATGGATAAATTATGACCTTTTTTTGGAGTGGGGTCAGATGTTCCTCCTAGCACTCCCAAAGGAGGACCCCCAGCCCCAACGTCTACGTTTAGATTGGCACAGCAGTCATGTTTATAATCTACAAATCTACATCATGTGCTACCCTCCGCACACCACCCATGCTCTGCAGCCTGCAGACAAAGCATTCTTTAAGAGTCTGAAACGTCACTGGGTTGAAGAGGAGAGGAAGTGGACCAGACTAATGGCAGGCCAGAGGCTCCCAAAAGCAGAGTTCTTTTCTGTTTGCCACCGAACTTTGGAAAAGGCAGCCGGTATTGACAATGCCTATGCAGGTCTCAGACGGACAGGACTATTACCTCTAAATAAAAAGATACCAACAGAGAGTATGTTTGGCCCGAGCAAAACTACAGAATGTGCCCTTCCACCCACTTCTACTGACCCACCCACCAGACCCCAGTCACTTCCTGGAACACCTGTAGTTCAGAGCCAGTGCTAGTGCCAGTTCATAGTTGGTTCGACTGAAGAGCCTTCTAAGAACTGCTTAGACAGGTAAAGACTCCACATGCTTAGAGCCACAACAGAGCCAGGAATTACGTCACTGTATACGTCTCCTCTTTCTCAGCAACGCTAGCGAGGCAGCGGGAAACACAAACACACACACACACACACACACACACACACACACACACACGCGATTCAAAAGCATGAGTCGTTTGCTCTCACTGTTACTTTGATGTCATACGGTGACCGGGCTGCATGCACGATGCATCTCGAACAAGCCTTCCATCAACAATGGCGAACATTGCGTTACTATTGATTCACATGGCTTTACGACATTGTAAATAATTGGCATCAAAACAGCGAAAGCACAGTGAATCCAACGCATTCATGCAGTTAGCAGTAATTTGTATGGACGGAGATTACAAACGAGCAGCAGCTTTTAGCTGCTATTTAAAAATGGTAGATCTCAAGTTTGTGTTCATCTTGTTTACCAAGCGCCCCATGCACTTGACGTAATCGGTTCTTACTTCTAGCACAACAATGTTTTAGTGATACTTAAGAACCACTTTTCCTGGCTCGGAGCTGGTGCTTTGTGTGTGGAAACACAAAGAACAAATTTGAAACTAGGCTCTGGCTCTGAACTAGCACCAGCACTGCCTCAGTGGAAAAGGGGTATTCTATACAGGGGGTGGGTGATGAAGAACCTTCCATCTTTACAGTGAATGAATAAGCATAATATTTAACACCCACAATTGCATAAAGTCCCGTAGCTTATCAGACAAACATTAACATTTCATTTATTGTTAAAGCTACACTGTGTAACTTTTTTAGTTTATTCTAAGCTAAAATCACTTAGTTCTTTCAAAAATATGTGTTCATTAATGTATATTTACTTCTTTCAAGTAATAATGCATTCTCGTAATTTTATAATATGCCATTAAAAACACATACGGGTGAGGGGTTCGGATGGCGGTCGCCATGTTGCTCCTCCATCTTGAAAGTACATTTGCCAAAGAGGGACATACCCGTAAATTCAAGCTTCGCTTTTCGCGTTTTTACACTCGATGGCACTGTGTCGAATGTGAAGAGGAGGATTGCTTGAGGCTGCTATATGATGATGGAGGATCACTCTTAAGCCCCTTTCACACTGCACGTCGGACCCGGAACATTGCCGGGTCGCCTTCTGTGTAAAAGCAACCACGTCCCGGAATTGATTACCGAATTCGACCCGGGTCGGGGACCTAGTAACATTGCGGGATATGTATCAGAGTCGCCAAGGAAGCGGAAAAGAGAATCAAGACGGCAACGCGACAGGCAAATCAACAAGACAAAAGTAAATATTGGAGTGGCCTTTCCAAGATGGAAAGAGCTCATGAGGAGCAACGATTTTAAAAAGAACGCCGACGTTGCCTGCTTTCTTCTTGACAGGTAATATTAATTCAGCCTATTTGTGTATATTGGAAGTTTTATTGTTGCTTGGCTAATTATATCATGGTGTGCTGAGCATAACACTAGAACGACGTCTAGGATAGTTTTCCTCGCGTCAATGATGAAAAAGTATTGTTTACCTTATAACATAAATCCGTGTTCTATGACGGATAACATGAGATTAATATTTTAATTGCATTATAATTAGTTTGCCTTACGCTAGTGGTGTTGTACAATATACAGAATAATGATAGCACTGATAAAAGTTACTTTACTAAGAGCTTGCATTCGTCTGGGAACCTGATAGCTGATGTTAGCAATGAACTGGTTATTATTCAGTTCTATTATTCATTTTACATAGATTAACTTGATCATAGATCATTTGGTAAATTAAATAACTGCAAATTATAAGTTTTCAAAAATTACCTCATCACTTGAGTTGACGCAACACTCACCGAAGAGGTCGAACTGAAAGCAATGACTAAATCGGCCACCGTAGGAGTTGAAACGAAATCGAAATTGAGAGGAGCAGAAACTATTATTCACTGGATGGCCATATACCTTTTCACCACTAGATGGGAGAAAATATCACACAGTGTAGCTTTAAGTATTTATCTTTAATATCTTCTTTTCTCTCAGTCTGTTGTGAGATCAGTCACTTTTTAGTGGCTTGATTTTATAACCAAAATGAGAGAGTCCAATGAGAAAAAGTCAGGAACACACTGACTACAGAAATACAAAGACAAAGCAACAGAAGGGAAAGCAATCAAGGGGAAAGCAAGGAGCAACCACAGCCACAGATAAGAGAAAGTTTTCTGCTAGGTTTGCCATACCCTCTATGGCGACCCCAGTGACCCAAGGCTACTGAGGACTGGGTGTGCTGTGAGCATCGTGGTGCCTGGTTTCATGAGCACTGTAGTGAAGAGAATGGCATTTTTGATGATGACTGCTGTATCTGTCAAGACTGTTTTTGAAAAATCTTCAGATAACTAACACTCACACTAGTTGTTTAGGTTGTTGTTACATTTTTCAGACTGATCTCATGAATTGGCGTATGTATGACACGAAACGCCATCTTGGCGTGCTATCAAGAAGCATAATCCCTTTTTAGGGTGTTTATCAATGCTTTCATTTTATCCCCCTTACACTACCCCTACCCCTAAACCTACTAAAACCTACTCAACACACACACACACACACACACACACTGCCCCTAAACCAATAAAATAATTTAAATAATATAAATTTACAAATATCCATTGTAAATGGATTTATAATTATAAATGTATAAATCCATTTACCGTGTGGACACACACACATATATTCAGACACATTTTGAACGTGTAACTCAAACTCTTCCCTAAACCTACCCATTTGTGTATGGGGCGCGATCATCATTTCAACGACTAAAACATTAAGATCAACTCTGCTCTTCACATGGAGATATCGTCTGACTTCAGAAGACTTGGAATGCAACATGAGTTAATACTTTTATACTGCTTTTTGGTCAGTTTTTAATTAGGCTATAAATATGAATTCTTTGCGATCAGTGTGGCGGAATCACGTGACTTAGACATACACACAGAGATGATGGTTTGTTTGGGCATAGACATACAAGTGGAATCACACGGCATAGACATACACGCGGATAATTTGTACTCCAAATGCGTACAAATAACACCACTTTGCTTTAGAAATTGGTGTGTATGTTGACGCAAAGTCATAATGTCATGTTGCACTTTTCATGAAATGTGTTTTATTTATGAAATGTAAAGATTAAAGTAATTTAAATGTAATGTTACACTGTGACATTATAAAAGTAAAAATTAATTAAATGTTTTAAAATATCTGTTTGACTGGCCCATTTTTGCTGATCAAGTCGGCCTATTTTACCTAAACACTGCTCATCTCAAAAAATGTGGGACATCTAATGTTTCAAAACCTGTAGGGCCCGAACAATTATATTTTATACCATCAATTCAACACACAAATATAAATAAAAACAAACCTTATTAATCATAAGAACACAGTTAAATGTCATACATAGGGTTTTTGTTAGTATCCCAAGCGATTAACCAAAAAGTGGGCCAATTTGCCTGAAATGTGTACATTATCCAAAGGGTTTAGGAAAGGCAACCATTTGAGTTTAAACATGTCATTTTCCTGTTTTTGGCTCAAAAAGGGGGTGCACATGCATGTAGTGCGTCTGGGTCATTTTTGCATTTGGGTTAATCTAAATTATTTTCTATTTGAGCACGGGTATGTTTGTTAGATGAGGGTCTTTTATTTGTAGGGACTTTTATTTTGATGGGTGGTGAGAATATTTGAGTAAAGAAAATGGCCGCCTCTCACTTTCAAAAAAGAACAAAGGAACATAGGAAGCTGTTGGAACGTGTAAGCACACAGCTCTTTACAATTGCAATTTGAATCATTGTTGAAATTTTTTTGGACATTTAGTTGATATTAAATGATGCCTTCAACCACCCTTTAAATACCACCCTTCTTCAATCATTTAACAATCGTTTGTTGGACTACTGGAGTCCATGCTTTGTTTGCTATTACCAACCTGCTTACCCTTCTGCTGCCTGTCTTGCTCTACTCACCTGCCCTGTACATCCATCGGCTGGAACCTGTCTCATCCACAACAAAAAGGTACAATTTAGATTTCTATGAGTCGAATAGCTTGTCAAAGAAGCTAAGCATATGTCCCAACTAAGAGTGGTCTGCCATTGCATAAGTAAAGAACTTTGCAGCCGTTTACACTGCTTCACAATCAAATTGTTTGGAACTCATGGAAGCATTTGTTTAACTTCTAATATAGATGTTGATGTTTTAAAACTTTGGAGTTGACGAAGTTTGGATTTTTTGAGAATTTACCTATTTCAAGTTCACTATTGGAGTGCATTATCGTTTGCTACTGGATTTGCTATTGGAGCGGACCATGATTTTGTTTTTCATGAATATACAGCCTAAACAAAGCCATGAGAATCAACTGAGTTGAAGATAACTGCTGTTTATTTTTATTTTTTTAGAAAATAAGTTTTTTTTGTTTGTTCTCAAATAGCTGATGGCAAACTTAAAGAGCTTTGCGCAACACGCAGAGGAAAACTTTGCGTGTGTACAAGGAATTAAAGGAATTAATAAAAGGTGGAGATTTTGAAGCCGTTGATACAGGCATTGAACAGCTCCATTTGGCACTGGACGAGTTTAAAGATGTGGATCAATCTGTGCAATTGTTGTATGAGGAAGAGGAATGGAAAAGTGACAATGATGATTGGTATCAACCAAAGATGCAAGCTTTTGAAACATTGTTGAATGATGTGGAAGAGTGCTCAAAGCTATGAATCCCAAACTGAGGTGTCTCCCTATGACAGTATATCCATTGTGGCAGCACATTCCAGTTGACAGATTGACCCCTGACCTTCCGCCCTTCACGCATGTAGGAGTTGATTATTTTGGGCCATTAGAGGTGAAATGAGGCCGCAGCATTGTAAAACGATATGGCATGATTATCACATGTCTTGCCAGCCGTGCAATACACTTGGAGGTTGCACATTCCCTTGATACTGACTCTTGCATTCATGCATTCAGACTTTTCATTGCCAGAAGAGGTCCAGTGTCTGAGTTGCGGTCAGACAATGGAACACATTTTGTTGTCACAGAAAAGGAACTAAAAAAGTCTTTGAAATCTTGGAACATGCAACAAATTGAGAAAAACCTGCTCCAAAAGGGAGTGAAATGGACATTTAACCCTCCCCATGGCGCCCATTATGGAGGGATATGGGAGAGGTTGATTCGCATGATCAAAACGACGTTACGGTCAGTCTCCAGCCAGCAGTATCTGGATGATGAAGGCCTTCAGACTGTGATGTATGAGGTTGAGGCCATTCTCAATACCTGCCCTGCTCTATTCACCTGCCCTGTACATCCATCGGCTGGAACCTGTCTCATCCACAACAAAAAGGTACAATTTAGATTTCCATGAGTCGAATAGCTTGTCAAAGAAGCTAAGCATACGTCCCAACTAAGAGTGGTCTGCCACTGGAGCGTCACTGAAACCATAAATATATGCCAGTGCCCGGTTGCATAAAACACCTTAAGTTTTTCCCTTAAGTATGATTCTTAAGGCTGATTTCCCCTTATCTAAGGGAATGATTTAAGGGTGTTGCATATAATCCCTTAAACGGTTCTCTTAGGTAAGGGAAACCGTTAAGTGTTTCACGACTGCGACCCAGGTTTTACCGTTATAAAATTCTATTGTTGCTATAGACACGGTACGCTGGCGGGTTAGAGAGTGAAGCTGAGATTCAACAAGAGGAATATTACACGGAGTGAGAGAACATTATTGTCTTAAATCAAATAAAAATGATCACTGCTGAGGATAAACGATTTGACGATCAAGACAAAATAAAATATGCTTGGTAACGTTATTTGTTTCACACGTTAGACCTTCTCAGCAAAAATCAGCTTCAACACCGGTAGAGCGCCAGCAGCACGCCAAACCATGCAGCAAAGTGAGGTTTTATTATTTATTTCGTTAACAATTATTTTAGTCTATTGTTAATTTTACTTAGAACAGCCTCAATATTATTTTTTAGATTGTTTTAATTATTCCTTCAAAACACTGCAATTAGAGATCGAAAAACTTAAAAAGGAGAAGGAAATTTAAGACCTCTACAACTTCATTCTTAATAAAAAACGAATGAAGCTACAAAGTGAAGGAAAAATAACAATCATATCAATTGACGAATAATTTTTTACAGGTTTTGTATTTATTTGATTTATTTATTTATATTTTATTTATTTATATTTATGAGTATTGTCCATAGGCTACTAGCTATACTAATTAAAGAATGCATTTACGATGGCATCTCTGACAACAAATCCAGCCCGTTGAAAATCTTGTTGATATTCTTGTTGATATTCTCCTCTTCTGCTTCTGCTTCTTGAGCCTCTTCTTCGACATCATCTCCCTCTTCACAATACATCTTTGACATGTTAAAAAGAACAGCGCTGGCGAAAATAATTCTGCAGGCCCTTGGAGGCTCAACGCGCAGCTCGCTGTGGAGACAGTGAAATCTGCGTTTGAGCTGTCCGATCGTCCTCTCAATTATAGACCGTGTGTGTGTCAACGCATTGTTGTATCTTTCCTAGGATCAAACGATGACCATAATTATCAACAAGTCAAAATACATTTAATACATTGAAAAAATATGATCAAAAAGTTGACAATAGCCTATATGTTTTTATTTATTTTTCAACTTTTTAAAGTTAATAGGCTATAGCCTAAATATAAAAAAAAATCTCAAGTCAGTTAAACGTAATTTAAGTTGAAATGATTTGTAAATCTAAGTTGTCTGTAACATTATTAAATACATGCCTGTGCAGCGTTACAGGGATTCATGAAGGGCGTCATGAGCCACGGTCGGCAGGGGTAACCACTGTCCCCTAGCAGAAGACCACCGTGCATCCCAGCCTCAAAATCTCTTCCGATCTTGCTCTCTGTCAAAATCCTAGAGTCATGTGTACTCCCTGGCCATGATGCAACATTTTTAATTCTGCACAGATGGTCACACACTAGCTGCACATTAACAGAATGGTAATTTTTTTCTGTTAACATACTGATCTTCATGCGTGCGGGGAGCCTGAATTTTGACATGTGCCATCAATTACACCACTTATTCGAGGAAACCCCGCTTTCCGAAAAAAAGAGGTTTGAATGGCATCCAGTTCAACAAGCGATGGAAATGTCACAGTTTGGCTTAAATGACGGCAGAGAGCCCCTGCAACCCGGTGAATAACTACTAACTGACGATTTATGAACATGGAAAACATCTCCCACAGACTGGAAACTCCCAGTTGCAAAGAACCGAAGTGCTATAAGCAACTGTAACACAGAGGGTAGTGAGTGGTTACGCTGGGTAACATGATCAAGATCGCCTTCCAGTTTGTTAGCGATCTCATATATCCCGCGGCGATCAAATCTATATTCGCGAAGCAGTTTTTCATTGCTAAGATGGTCCAGAGGATTCTCCCTATCGCGAAAAATTCGCTTTGGCACATTTACATCTTCAGGATCAATTAACTCAGCTATTTTTTTCTCATTAATGTTCGTCAACTCTTAAGGTAAACTTTTCCTAACCTTAAACTATACTTAGGAAAATGACAGTTAAGGGGCTTAATGCAACACTTAACGGTTTTTAAGGGATTACTTAAGTGAAAAATAGACATTTGAGGATAATTCTAAGGGGTTATGACGTTTCAGTTTAAGAAACCCTTAAGTGACACTTAAGGGTTATGTTATGCAACACCCTTAAGTTTAAAGGAAACCTAAGGGCGATCTTAAGGGAAATTTTCACTTAAGGTGTTTTATGCAACCGGGCACAGATCCTCATGTTATCCCATTCAAATTATTTGAAGAGGCATTCTGCACATCGTAGGCATGACTGGGGACGTGGCAGCCTGAAGCAAAATCTCGTTCCCGTTTCAGGGGAAATTTGACTTTTGAGTGGAACTCGTCACCATGTCATGGCTTGACACTACACCTGCTCCACAAGGCTGTGTATCTGCAAAGACAGGTGTTGAGGTAGCGATAGTCAATAAATCAATTCATGACGGTAAAACACCTAAAACACATCATCCGTTGCAGTTTTCATCCATTTTATTTATTGTTTTTGGTATATATTCAAGTGAATTTTTTTTTTAACAGACTGACAGTCTATTGCTTTTATTGTTTTTGTTTGTTTTGTTCATTTATTGTGGATATTTAAAATGGAAAACATTTTAAGTGATAAATATTCTTTAGAAATAAAGGTTTATTGATCTTTGAAATGTTGTACCTGCGTTATCCTGTAAGGCCGCCCAAATCGTCCCAATGGAGGCTAACGATCGGCGGGTGAAGGTCGCTGCGCGTTCGTCTTTTCAGCGGGGAAAAGGGGATTTTATTCCAATTCCTCGTTATCTGACTCCATTTAATTATAATTTAGAATTTAGGTTAGAATGCCAATTGGTTATTTGGTCATTCATTTTTAATAGTTTACGTACACATTTAATTATTCCGTTTAACCCTTTGTTGAAATTATACCCAACCTGAATAATTCCAGAGCAAGTCAGAATCTATCAAAGTGTAACAATTTATTTTACAGTCAGGTAAATGTATAAAGCCAATTACATAGTCAATTCAAAGGTAATCCATATATAACATCAAATAGTCTGAAGTAAAGAATGAAATGTATACCTGACTTCTGAAAACTACATAATGCTGGCTATCTCGAGACATCCAGCATTACGGGCTGACCGGTTTAAAGTGTCAAGCCTTGAGCTCTTTGCAACATTTCCTTAAATACCCAGAACCAGATACATGCCCATCACAATAGGAATTTGCATTGATCAAGTTCTATAGACTTGATTAGAAGAGAGGCCAAATGGCTGAAAGCCACACCCACCATACACCAAGGAAAGATATCTTTAAACCCTTAAAACATTCATGATGTTCTAGTTTACTTCTGTGGAGTTGAGATATTTGTACCAGTCGCACTGAGACATTTCAAACGATATCAAACACATATAATACTGTATCGTGTGGATTGACATTGTAATATAGAGATTCTGGATGCATTTTCAGTGATCTCAGCATGAGAGAGGGAATGAATTGGGGGAGAGGGAGTCAATAGGGAAAGATGTAGATTAGCTGATAGTGAGGTGAGACTTGCGTCTCCAGTGGTGTGTGAGGGACAGTTCAGATGTTAATTTCCTTATTTTCTCAGAGAGTCTTTGTTCTTCATTCAGACATTTCGGCATATACTAGTTTTTTCAGTCTTACAATCCCATTATCATTATTTTAGATGAAAATGATCTCAGAACAACAATATTATCGTTTATCGCAATAATCATTCAGCAATTTTTTTTCTTGTGACTGGTCTAGTTGAGCGCAAACTTAGACTGGATCCTGAATCCAAAAAAGTGGAGCCCCTTAAGGCAAAGTCATTCTGCACACCTCTTAGGAGACATATCACATCAGTGATCCAATGCGAGATACGCTACTTGGGGAATGTGTTTCCTCTATTGCGGCCACCAAAGCAGGCCAGAAGCCTAGAGGACTTACACCAATGGCCTGAGCGGTAGACAGAGATTCTCAAAACCCAGACTAGACATAACGGGTGCAGACACTCTTGATTTTGCATCTCATGAGGCAGAGGTAAGAAAGCCTGCAAGACCATTGGCTGAACAGCCATGTAAGGAACTTTTTGGAACATAGTCCGGGGGCTAGTTGCATAAACTTAGACACTATGTTAAGGCTGTGTCTTAAGCACTAATTTGTCCAACTAGCAATTAGTCAAAATGTAATCAGTCTTACTTTTCTAATTCAGATTGAACCGATCTACCATTTTATGTAACAAGAAAAAAAATTAGATGACTTACTTTTAAGACTAGTCTAAGTGGTTTATGCAACTAGCCCCAGTTCACAAAGTCTAAGCAGCTAGAGACTACTAACTGGGCCTGCAAGTCTCCTACTCTCTTGAGCTAAGTCAGTGCTAGTAATACCCTTTTCCACTAAGGCAGTGCTGGTGCTAGTTTGGAGCCAGAGCCTAGTTTCAAATTGGTTCTTTGTCTTTCCACACCCAAAGCACCAGCTCCGAAACAGGAAAATTGGTTCTTAATTAGCACCAAAACATTGCTGGGCTAGAAGTTAGAACCGCTTGTGTCAGCGGCTGGGGGCGGGGTTACCGTGACCAACATGACAAACACAAACTTAAGTTTTGCCATTTTTTTAAATAGCAGCTCATCAAGCTAACAGCTGCTCGATTGTAATCTCTGCCTATACAAATCATAGTTCAGACGATGGAATCCTCTGCTTTTGAGACAGAACTGAAATTTCATGGGCAGGTAGGTAGGCCTAGTAGAATGATGATAGCCGCCATTAGACCTAACAGACTCTGAACTTGTAAAGGTGATGATGCATAGGGTAACTATTTTGAGCAGTGTTGCTGAGTGATCTTCCGAGTCAGATACAGACAGTATGAGGTTCTGGTCTTAAGAAATCACAGAGCAAGCTTTAGATTTTAGAATGCGTCCTCAAAATCAGTAGAGGGGGCGAGAAAAAGGGCCCCATGATCGAAGTCTCTCTGAAAGAAGAGACGAGCGGAATCTGAACGTATGGATGTTACATTTTTTTAAATGAGCACAGTCAGCCCCCTCAATGACTGAACACATTCCATGTGAGTCATCCCTCGTTAAAAAGCATAGGCATGGCATCACACAACTCCTAAATCTTTTTTCCTGACAGGTTGTTTCTAATTTCTTATGCTGTTTTCAGTGATGTACTGCGTTGCATCACTACATCATCACATTTAGCCAAATCGCTTTGAAGTGTGTAAACAAATTTGGAGTGTGTAAACCGACTCACCAAACTCATCCCATCAAGCCATAATGTAGTGCTGAGTTACACTTGAAAGGGAAAAGGTAATTAATACCTTTGTCAGCTGTGTTTAGGTAATAAAAAGGCAGGCACTAAATACCTTATTGGTACAGTATGGCATTCCTAACCTGTTAGTTAGGATGGAGGGCAAATTGTCATCTGAATTGTCAGGGATTTATGTCATGTCAGCCACAGAGCACATGATGCCTTTTTCTGTCCATCTATCAGCATGTAAACTGCCAAATGTGTTATCCCGGGTCCTATGAACCGTAGGAAAGGGATTTTCTACCAATTTTGGCACGGTCCACCTCGTTTCATGCTTCCCATGACAGCTGGTGTTGGGGAGACTCTGGTTTGGAAGCAGGAAATCCTCTTCCTCTTGGAGAAAGGACCCATTCAGAAAGTGCTTCCTCCCAGAAGGGAATCTGGCTTTTGCAGCCAGTTCTTTCTAGTGCTGAAAAAGTATGGATGTCTGCTTCCCATTTTAGACGTGCATGAACTGAACTACACTCTGCAGTAAAGTGGATTTTTAATATGCTAACATTGAAGCACAGATCAGATACCTCCCTGTATGAAGGTTACATTTCCTAAAGATGTTAGCCGTTTCTTCCAGACCTTCGGAAGTGCGATGTCATCTTCAGGACAGATACCATAATTTGGTCATTTTACACAGAAATGAAAGGGGAGTTTTTTGCAGCCCATTTGGTGGTTAGCCCAACACAATCTTCTTAGGGCTCTGGACAGTTTTCTGCCCTTGATAGCGGTGCATATTCCAGAAGTGGAAAATCTGGGAGCAGATTTCCTCTTGAGGCACAAACAGAGGTCTGGAGATTGGAGCCTGCAGACTGTCAGTCTAATCTGACAGCATTTTGGCAGTTGCCTTGCATGAGACAGCACAATGTCTTTTGTGACAGAGCTTTTATGCCTTTCTGACAGTAAAAAAAAAAAATATTCCATCAGTCTTGGCGAGAGTTTGATAAGCTGAAATTCATCAGTAACACTTTATAATAACATTCAGTTGTCAAGTTATTAATGAGGAACTATTCATTTACAAAACCTGACTATACATTTAGAAATCATTAATAAGTGATATGCTAACATTTTATGAATGTTTTGTCAATTTAGTCATTAAGTCATTCATACATTTTTTTGTTAATACGTTCATAAATGAGTTACAAGTGTCATGCTATACTGTGATTCATATTTTACACTTTACAGAGATATTAACATAGAGTAGGACAGACATTTCCTAAACTTTCTTTTGGAATAAACTCTGTCGGAGCTTGCATGTCAGCAACAAACACAGAACAAGCTTAGTGGCCTCAGATGCCAGTGGGGGAATCTCAGACACAATTACAGACGGGGTGCAACTTTTTTGTCCTTTCTATTCATTTATTAAAATAGATTAAAACTAGGGCTGTCAAGCGATTTAAAATAAAGTAATTAATCACACATTTTTCTATAATTAATTGCAATGGGTAGAAAAATATATTATAAGTGTGTGTAGTGTATGTGTGTGTCATAGTCAGCACATTCACAGACAGCGCATTCTCTTCGTTCTTTCTGAGCTTCTTGTGTGTGTTATCGTAAAATCATAAAAATAACTAACCGAAAGTCTAATCCAAATCAATCTTCTGAAGAGACACGAACGATGGTTTATGATGAACAGATTTACATCGACGCACATATTGTAGTTAACATGGACATTCAAATGATTGTGACACGTGGAAACAACATGAGAGTGAGTAAACACAGAATTAAAATTTCTTGAATGAGCTAAACATTCATAGTTTGAGAGCGGCCATTTTGATGAGCTTTCCTGCGATTAGAGCTGTGATGGATTGCATTAATCATCTGAAGCGCACGCGGTGATGGAATGGCGCTCCTCAAAGTCAAAACCAAAACAAAGTTTAAAGTTAGGGAAAATGCAAACATAATTTAAATCACCAGATCACATTAAGTTTTAGTAGTATGATTGCTAAAAGCACTTTAGATGGTTTATTCTTATATGTATAGTGCATTAATAGCAGGAGAGGCGGGACACTATGAGCACCGGGAGAGATGCTGCCTGAGTAATGTCTGAGGGGGAAAAATGAAAGTTTATGGAGTTTCAGTAACATTACAGACTATATATATAATGTATAATGATGCAATGAGGGAATATCTGTGGGTCCTAATAATAATAATACACAAATAATAATGTTATTATTTTAATAATAAAAAACTAAAAAAACTCTTTTGTTGGCTTAAAATATCGGGATACATATATCGTAATTTCAGTATCGTGATATATATATATCGAATCGTCACACAAGTGTATAATTGCACCCCTATTTAATTGCATTAAATATTTTTAACGTGTTAAACTGGAAATATTCATTACAAATGCGTCAACTCGCTCATTTTGACAGCACTAATTAAAACGGCAATATATATATATATATAGTTTGTGCTGACTATGGACAGCCATGCAATCCATAATATCACTTCCACTCGTGATATTGCTTCGGATCATCAATATTTGAAGAATTGAGAGAAATAGAATGAAGAGGAAAAATACCAACATAATTCCTCTGTGCAGGTATCGTCTGGCCCCAGCTTATCATTTTCCGGTCCAATTTGAGGATGTGTACCGTGTGATGAAGCACTTCCTTCGTGTTGAGGTCCTGAAGGTTTACCATATCAATCCAGAAAGGATTGCTGTGTCTGGAGACAGTGCAGGAGGCAACCTCGCAGCTGCAGTGACTCAGCAGGTAAAATCTACAAAAAAAGTTGATTTGTTACAGAGTAATATATGTATTATTTTTGATATGTTTATAATATGTGTGTATGTATACTCAGTTGCAGATGGAACCACAGCAGCATGTCCAGCTAAAGGCCCAGGCTCTAATCTACCCTGTCCTGCAAGCCTTGGATCTTAACACCCCTTCCTACCAGCAGAACCAATTCATGCCTATATTGCCTCGCACACTGATGGTCAGGTTTTGGAGCGAGTACTTCACCAGCGATAAGTCATTTTTTAGAGCCATGATGGCAAACAGACACAATAACCATGAATCAGCTGCTTTGCTTAAATTTGTCAATTGGAGTTCATACTTACCTGATTCTTATCGCCAGACATACAATTACAGTGCTCCACCTGTGGGCACTGGAAAAAGTCCAGTGCATTCTATTGGTCACCATCATTTGCTTGCAGATCCACGAGCATCGCCATTGCTGGTGCCAGACACAGCACTGCGTTTACTGCCTAAGGCCTATGTGTTGACCTGCGAATATGATGTACTGCGGGATGATGGTTTGATGTATGTCACACGTTTGCGTAATGCTGGAGTTGATGTCACACATGAACATTACCCCGGCGGATTTCATGGTGCCCTAATGTTTATTATGTGGCCAACAGACTTTGATATTGGACACAGGATGATGGACAACTATGTAACATGGCTAAAGCAAAATCTATAAGATAAATGTAGAATGTAACAGTGCTTTATGCATCAGATTTGGGTAACTGGGTTATATAATATCTTTTTTTTTAATTTATTTAGTTTTTTCTGTTGTTTACAGTGCACCACTTTTTGTCTTAAAAAGGGCACACTTTTGGTTGTATTAATCCATCATGGTACAGGCATTCCTATTATGACCGTATCTGGTCTTAAGAAACACTGGACTATACTATTTTTAAAGGTCAATCATAAATGAAGTGTTGATGATATGTATTCATTGCTATCCCTTAACTATGTAAATGTTATTAATGAAGTTGTTCAACATGTTGGCATGACAATAATATTTTAGATGATCACTCTTAACATGACACTAATATTTAGGGGCCAAGCACCGAAGGTGCGGAGGCACCTATTGAAATCGTTAGTGTTCCTATTATTATTATTAGGGGCCAAGCACCGAAGGTGCGGAGGCACCTATTGAAATCGTTAGTGTTCCTATTATTAGGGGCCAAGCACCGAAGGTGCGGAGGCACCTATTGAAATTGTTAGTGTTCCTATTATTATTCTGCTTCTTCTTCTTCTTTTTCCGCCATAGGAGTCTCTGGCAGCCCATAGAACCGTATGGTAAAAAGTTGTGAAATTTGGCACACTCATAGAGGCCAGTCTGAGCTGTCACTATAGCAAATTTGGTGCCTCTAACTCAATCCCTCTAGCGCCACCACCTGTCCAAAGTTTCACTCATATTTATGCTTATAACTTTTGACCCCTAAGGGCTAGAAACAAAATTCTTTTTTCATCGGATTCCTTGGCTCAAGCCGATTCGATTTCACCCTATGATGTCATTTTCCGGTATGCAAATTTTCCCGCCATTTTGAATTTTCTGAAAAACCTACTTTTTCGAACTCCTCCTAGGCCGTTGCTCCGATTTTCACGAAAATTGAAACAGATCATCTTCAGAGCATGTTGACAAAAAGTTATGGAATTCAAGTTGATTCGTCCAATCGTTTTCAATAAACGCACAAACAAATTTTACGTGGAGGTTGCAAAAACACACTAAAGGCTATATCTCCGCAACGCTTTATCGTATTCAAACCAACCTTGGTACATGTCATCACAAGCATGACTTGAAGCAACATGCAGCGTTTCGGCGCAGCGCCACCTACCTGTCCGGAGATATGAAAAATGCCTATTTTGGCTTATAACTTCTGAACCGTTTATCCAAAAATCATAAAATTGGTCTCATTAGATTCAGGGCGTCATGCCGAGTCGACTGATATCCAATTTTACCATGTCGGCCATTTTGGATGTCGGCCATTTTGAATTATGTGCAAAAATGCTGTATTTTATGAACGCATGAACAGATTGTTATGAAACTTGGTATGGGTCATCACCACGATGCCCTGAAGTAGCCTGAGAAGTTTCGAAACAGCGCCACCTAGTGGAGAATTTTTTTTTTCAAACGCTTATAACTTTGGGTGTGGTTGACATATTTTGATGGGAGTGTGTTTTTTGGTCTCCTGAATCCTTGCCGACTCCAACGATACCAGACTTGCCAGGTTTCGGCATATGGTTTGCGCAGAGTTGTAATTTAGTGCTTAAAAAACATTTGCTGATATCTTCGAAACCGCTAGTCCGATCGAGACGAAACCAGCCTCAGAAGTTCGGAAACATAGGTCGATAGCTATACGCTAATGCCAAAATCTCAAAATATTGATAGTAAGGGGTAGTAAAATCCAATCAAAGTCAGGTGTCAGTCCTTTTTTACGTGTTTTTTCATATAAATGTCTATAACTCCAAAACAAAATGAGATATTTTCACCAAACTTGACACACATATGTATGGGCTCACTATGAGGACACATAAAAAAATTGGTGGGATTGTGCCTCTTGGTGGCGCTATAATAAAACAAAACATGAAATTCCCATTGACTTCAATGCAGTATTACGGTTTAAAATGCTAATGCTATAATTTAAGAATGCATTAGCGTATCGTTACAAAACTCGGTATGTGTCTTCCGCTCCATGTCCCGAAGATACTCAAAAAGTTTCGGGGCAGCGCCACCTTGTGGTCAAAAGTTGTAATAAAATGTACAGAAATGCGAATAACTTTTGATTAAATTAACCCATTGTAATGAAACTGGTCATAATACAGTCAATGGCTCATGCCGAGAACATGGATACCAATTGTGCCATATTTTGCAAACCTATCTGTCCTCCGTCTTGTTATTTGTTAAAAACCTACTTTTTCAAACTCATCCTAGACCGTTTGTCCGATTTTCACCAAAATTGATCCGTATCGTCTTCAGACCATGCTGACAAATAGTTATGGATTTCGGATTGATAGACAAAACAGTTTTCATATACCACTGCAACAGAGTTGAGCCATGATGCAAAAATGACTCTTGAGGCTGTATCTCTGCAATGCTTTGACATATTGACACCAAACTTTGCATGTGTCATTGTCATCTCAATCTGACTAAACCACATCAGTTTCGTAACAGTGACACCTATTGGTCGAAAGTGATAAACCATTAAACCATTATTATTGACTGTATTTAAAATTTGACTGCTATTTTGCCTAAAATCAACTTAATAGGTCCTTAATGGCTCATTGTTGCAGTTGGCTTGAGACTTCCAGCCATGCTGGCATGTCTTGTCTTCTTCTTTGCGCTTGGCCCCGATAATGGCTGCTTGCAGCTATATTTAGGGGCCAAGCACCGAAGGTGCGGAGGCACCTATTGAAATCGTTAGTGTTCCTATTATTATTCTGCTTCTTCTTCTTCTTCTTCTTCCGCCATAGGAGTCTCTGGCAGCCCATAGAACCGTATGGTAAAAAGTTGTGAAATTTGGCACACTCATAGAGGCCAGTCTGAGCTGTCACTATAGCAAATTTGGTGCCTCTAACTCAATCCCTCTAGCGCCACCACCTGTCCAAAGTTTCACTCATATTTATGCTTATAACTTTTGACCCCTAAGGGCTAGAAACAAAATTCTTTTTTCATCGGATTCCTTGGCTCAAGCCGATTCGATTTCACCCTATGATGTCATTTTCCGGTATGCAAATTTTCCCGCCATTTTGAATTTTCTGAAAAACCTACTTTTTCGAACTCCTCCTAGGCCGTTGCTCCGATTTTCACGAAAATTGAAACAGATCATCTTCAGAGCATGTTGACAAAAAGTTATGGAATTCAAGTTGATTCGTCCAATCGTTTTCAATAAACGCACAAACAAATTTTACGTGGAGGTTGCAAAAACACACTAAAGGCTATATCTCCGCAACGCTTTATCGTATTCAAACCAACCTTGGTACATGTCATCACAAGCATGACTTGAAGCAACATGCAGCGTTTCGGCGCAGCGCCACCTACCTGTCCGGAGATACGAAAAATGCCTATTTTGGCTTATAACTTCTGAACCGTTTATCCAAAAATCATAAAATTGGTCTCATTAGATTCAGGGCGTCATGCCGAGTCGACTGATATCCAATTTTACCATGTCGGCCATTTTGGATGTCGGCCATTTTGAATTATGTGCAAAAATGCTGTATTTTATGAACGCATGAACAGATTGTTATGAAACTTGGTATGGGTCATCACCACGATGCCCTGAAGTAGCCTGAGAAGTTTCGAAACAGCGCCACCTAGTGGAGAATTTTTTTTTTCAAACGCTTATAACTTTGGGTGTGGTTGACATATTTTGATGGGAGTGTGTTTTTTGGTCTCCTGAATCCTTGCCGACTCCAACGATACCAGACTTGCCAGGTTTCGGCATATGGTTTGCGCAGAGTTGTAATTTAGTGCTTAAAAAACATTTGCTGATATCTTCGAAACCGCTAGTCCGATCGAGACGAAACCAGCCTCAGAAGTTCGGAAACATAGGTCGATAGCTATACGCTAATGCCCAAATCTCAAAATATTGATAGTAAGGGGTAGTAAAATCCAATCAAAGTCAGGTGTCAGTCATTTTTTACGTGTTTTTTCATATAAATGTCTATAACTCCAAAACAAAATGAAATATTTTCACCAAACTTGACACACATATGTATGGGCTCACTACGAGGACACATAAAAAAATTGGTGGGATTGTGCCTCTTGGTGGCGCTATAATAAAACAAAACATGAAATTCCCATTGACTTCAATGCAGTATTACGGTTTAAAATGCTAATGCTATAATTTAAGAATGCACTAGTGTATCATTACAAAACTCGGTATGTGTCTTCCGCTCTATGTCCCGAAGATATTCAAAAAGTTTCGGGGCAGCGCCACCTTGTGGTCAAAAGTTGTAATAAAATGTACAAAAATGCTAATAACTTTTGATTAAATTAGCCTATTGTAATGAGACTGGTCATAATACATTCATTGGCTCATGCCGAGAAGATAGATACCAATTTTGCCATATTTTGCAAACATATCTGTGCTCCATCTTGTTATTTGTTAAAAATCTACTTTTTCAAACTCATCCTAGACCGTTTGTCCGATTTTCACCAAAATTGATCCGTATCGTCTTCAGACCATGCTGACAAATAGTTATGGATTTCGGATTGATAGACAAAACAGTTTTCATATACCACTGCAACAGAGTTGAGCCATGATGCAAAAATGACTCTTGAGGCTGTATCTCTGCAATGCTTTGACATATTGACACCAAACTTTGCATGTGTCATTGTCATCTCAATCTGACTAAACCACATCAGTTTCGTAACAGTGACACCTATTGGTCGAAAGTGATAAACCATTAAACCATTATTATTGACTGGATTTAAAATTTGACTGCTATTTTGCCTAAAATCAACTTAATAGGTCCTTAATGGCTCATTGTTGCAGTTGGCTTGAGACTTCCAGCCATGCTGGCATGTCTTGTCTTCTTCTTTGCGCTTGGCCCCGATAATGGCTGCTTGCAGCTATATTTATTATTCTTCTTCTTTTTCCGCCATAGGAGTCTCTGGCAGCCCATAGAACCGTATGGTAAAAAGTTGTGAAATTTGGCACACTCATAGAGGCCAGTCTGAGCTGTCACTATAGCAAATTTGGTGCCTCTAACTCAATCCCTCTAGCGCCACCACCTGTCCAAAGTTTCACTCATATTTATGCTTATAACTTTTGACCCCTAAGGGCTAGAAACAAAATTCTTTTTTCATCGGATTCCTTGGCTCAAGCCGATTCGATTTCACCCTATGATGTCATTTTCCGGTATGCAAATTTTCCCGCCATTTTGAATTTTCTGAAAAACCTACTTTTTCGAACTCCTCCTAGGCCGTTGCTCCGATTTTCACGAAAATTGAAACAGATCATCTTCAGAGCATGTTGACAAAAAGTTATGGAATTCAAGTTGATTCGTCCAATCGTTTTCAATAAACGCACAAACAAATTTTACGTGGAGGTTGCAAAAACACACTAAAGGCTATATCTCCGCAACGCTTTATCGTATTCAAACCAACCTTGGTACATGTCATCACAAGCATGACTTGAAGCAACATGCAGCGTTTCGGCGCAGCGCCACCTACCTGTCCGGAGATACGAAAAATGCCTATTTTGGCTTATAACTTCTGAACCGTTTATCCAAAAATCATAAAATTGGTCTCATTAGATTCAGGGCGTCATGCCGAGTCGACTGATATCCAATTTTACCATGTCGGCCATTTTGGATGTCGGCCATTTTGAATTATGTGCAAAAATGCTGTATTTTATGAACGCATGAACAGATTGTTATGAAACTTGGTATGGGTCATCACCACGATGCCCTGAAGTAGCCTGAGAAGTTTCGAAACAGCGCCACCTAGTGGAGAATTTTTTTTTTCAAACGCTTATAACTTTGGGTGTGGTTGACATATTTTGATGGGAGTGTGTTTTTTGGTCTCCTGAATCCTTGCCGACTCCAACGATACCAGACTTGCCAGGTTTCGGCATATGGTTTGCGCAGAGTTGTAATTTAGTGCTTAAAAAACATTTGCTGATATCTTCGAAACCGCTAGTCCGATCGAGACGAAACCAGCCTCAGAAGTTCGGAAACATAGGTCGATAGCTATACGCTAATGCCCAAATCTCAAAATATTGATAGTAAGGGGTAGTAAAATCCAATCAAAGTCAGGTGTCAGTCCTTTTTTACGTGTTTTTTCATATAAATGTCTATAACTCCAAAACAAAATGAGATATTTTCACCAAACTTGACACACATATGTATGGGCTCACTATGAGGACACATAAAAAAATTGGTGGGATTGTGCCTCTTGGTGGCGCTATAATAAAACAAAACATGAAATTCCCATTGACTTCAATGCAGTATTATGGTTTAAAATGCTAATGCTATAATTTACGAATGCATTAGCGTATCGTTACAAAACTCGGTATGTGTCTTCCGCTCCATGTCCTGAAGATACTCAAAAAGTTTCGGGGTAGCGCCACCTTGTGGTCAAAAGTTGTAATAAAATGTACAGAAATGCGAATAACTTTTGATTAAATTAACCCATTGTAATGAAACTGGTCATAATACAGTCAATGGCTCATGCCGAGAACATGGATACCAATTGTGCCATATTTTGCAAACCTATCTGTCCTCCGTCTTGTTATTTGTTAAAAACCTACTTTTTCAAACTCATCCTAGACCGTTTGTCCGATTTTCACCAAAATTGATCCGTATCGTCTTCAGACCATGCTGACAAATAGTTATGGATTTCGGATTGATAGACAAAACAGTTTTCATATACCACTGCAACAGAGTTGAGCCATGATGCAAAAATTACTCTTGAGGCTGTATCTCTGCAATGCTTTGACATATTGACACCAAACTTTGCATGTGTCATTGTCATCTCAATCTGACTAAACCACATCAGTTTCGTAACAGTGACACCTATTGGTCGAAAGTGATAAACCATTAAACCATTATTATTGACTGTATTTAAAATTTGACTGCTATTTTGCCTAAAATCAACTTAATAGGTCCTTAATGGCTCATTGTTGCAGTTGGCTTGAGACTTCCAGCCATGCTGGCATGTCTTGTCTTCTTCTTTGCGCTTGGCCCCGATAATGGCTGCTTGCAGCTATATTTAGGGGCCAAGCACCGAAGGTGCGGAGGCACCTATTGAAATCGTTAGTGTTCCTATTATTAGGGGCCAAGCACCGAAGGTGCGGAGGCACCTATTGAAACCGTTAGCGTTCTTATTATTATTATTATTCTTCTTCCGCTCACAAGTCTATGGCAGCCCATAGAACCGCTCGCGGGAACATGATGAAATCTGGCACACATATGAAGGACAGTCACAACTGTCAATATATCAAATTTTGAGTCTCTAACTCAATCCCTCTAGCGCCACCAACAGTCCAAATTTGCACTCATGTTTATGCTAATAACTCTTGAACTAAAAGGGCTAGAAACAAAATCCAAATTTTCTCTGACTCCTTGGCTCAAGCCGATTCGATTGCACCCTATGACGTCGTTTTGCGTCATAAAAATTACCCGCCATTTTTAATTTTCCAAAAAAACTACTTTTTCGAACTCGTCCTAGACGGTTTATCTGATTTGCACGAACATTGAACCAGATCATCTTCAGACCATGGTGACAAAAAGTTATGGAATTCAAGTTGATTCTTCAAATCGTTTACGAAAAATGTGCGAACAAATTTTACGTAGAGGTTGCAAAAGCACACTAAAAGCCATATCTCTGCAACGCTTTATCGTATTCAAACCAAACTTGGCACATGTCATCACAAGCATGACCTGAGGCAACATGCAGTGTTTCGGCGCAGTGCACCCTACTGGTCCGGAGATACAAAAAAGGGCTATTTTGGCTTATAACTTCTAAACCATTTATCCAAAAATCATAAAATGTATCTCCTTAGATACAGGGAGTCATGTCGAGTCAACTGATATCCAAGTTTACTAGGTCTGCCTTTTTGGCTGTCGGCCATTTTGATTTATGTGCTAAAATGCTGTATTTTATGAACACATGAACGGATTGTTACGAAACTTGGTATGGGTCATCAGCACGATGCCCTGAGGTAGCCTGAGAAGTTTCGAAACAGCGCCACCTAGTGGAGAATTTTTTTCCCCAAATGCTTATCTCTTTGGGTGTGGTTGACATATTTGGATGGGAGTAACTTTTTTTGTCTCCTGAATCCTTGCCGAGTCCAATAATACCAGACTTGCCAGGTTTCGGCATATGGTTTGCGCAGCATTGTAATTTAGTGCTTAAAAAACATTAGCTGATAGCTTCAAAACCGCTAGTCCGATCGAGACGAAACCAGCCTCAGAAGTTCGGAAACATAGGTCGATAGCTATACGCTAATGCCCAACTGTCAAAATTTTGGTAGTAAGGGGTAGTAAAATCCCATCAAAGTCAGGTGTCAGTCATTTTTTTCGTGTTTTTTCATGTAAATGTTTATAACTCCAAAACAAAATGAGGTATTTTCACCAAACTTGACACGTATATGTATGGGCTCATACTGAGGACAAATTAAAAAAATGGTGCCATTGTGCCTCTTGGTGGGGCTATAATAGAACAAAACATGAAATACCCATTGACTTCAATGCAGTATTTGGGTATAAAATGCTAATGTTACACTTAACGAATGCATTAGCGTATCATTACAAAACTCGGTATGTGTCTTCTGCTCCATGCCCTGAAGGTACTCAAAAAGTTTTCGGGCAGCGCCACCTTGTGGTCAAAAGTTGTAATAAAGTGTACAAAATGCTAATAACTTGATTAAATTAGCCTATTCTAATGAGACTGGTGACATTCATTGGCTCCTGCCGAGAACATAGATACCAATATTGTCCATATTTGGCAAACCTCTCTGCCCTCTATCTTGTTATTGGTTAAAAACATACTTTTTCAAACTCGTCCTAGACCGTTTGTCCAATTTTCACCAAAATTGAATCGTATCATCTTCAGACCATGTGAACAAATAATTATGGATTTCGTGTTGATAGACAAAACAGTATTCATATACCACTGCAACAGTGTTGAGCTATGATGCAAAAATGACTCTTGAGGCTGTATCTCTGCAATGCTTTGACATATTGACACCAAACTTTGCATGTGTCATTGACATCTCAGTTTGACTACACCACATCAGTTTCGTAACAGTGCCACCTGTTGGTCGAAAATGATAAACCATTAAATCATTATTACTGATTGCATTTAAAATTGTACTGCTTTTTTGCCTAAAATCAACTAAATAGGTCTTTAATGGCTCATTGTTGCAGTTGGTCTTATACTCCTAGCTACCTATGCTGGCATGTCTTAGGGTCTTCATTTCGCTTGGCCCCGACAATTGCTGCTTGCAGCTATATTTATTAGGGGCCAAGCACCGAAGGTGCGGAGGCACCTATTGAAATCGTTAGTGTTCCTATTATTATTATTCTGCTTCTTCTTCCGCCATAGGAGTCTCTGGCAACCCATAGAACCGTATGGTAAAAAGTTGTGAAATTTGGCACACTCATAGAGGCCAGTCTGAGCTGTCACTATAGCAAATTTGGTGCCTCTAACTCAATCCCTCTAGCGCCACCACCTGTCCAAAGTTTCACTCATATTTATGCTTATAACTTTTGACCCCTAAGGGCTAGAAACAAAATTCTTTTTTCATCGGATTCCTTGGCTCAAGCCGATTCGATTTCACCCTATGATGTCATTTTCCGGTATGCAAATTTTCCCGCCATTTTGAATTTTCTGAAAAACCTACTTTTTCAAACTCCTCCTAGGCCGTTGCTCCGATTTTCACGAAAATTGAAACAGATCATCTTCAGAGCATGTTGACAAAAAGTTATGGAATTCAAGTTGATTCGTCCAATCGTTTTCAATAAACGCACAAACAAATTTTACGTGGAGGTTGCAAAAACACACTAAAGGCTATATCTCCGCAACGCTTTATCGTATTCAAACCAACCTTGGTACATGTCATCACAAGCATGACTTGAAGCAACATGCAGCGTTTCGGCGCAGCGCCACCTACCTGTCCGGAGATACGAAAAATGCCTATTTTGGCTTATAACTTCTGAACCGTTTATCCAAAAATCATAAAATTGGTCTCATTAGATTCAGGGCGTCATGCCGAGTCGACTGATATCCAATTTTACCATGTCGGCCATTTTGGATGTCGGCCATTTTGAATTATGTGCAAAAATGCTGTATTTTATGAACGCATGAACAGATTGTTATGAAACTTGGTATGGGTCATCACCACGATGCCCTGAAGTAGCCTGAGAAGTTTCGAAACAGCGCCACCTAGTGGAGAATTTTTTTTTTCAAACGCTTATAACTTTGGGTGTGGTTGACATATTTTGATGGGAGTGTGTTTTTTGGTCTCCTGAATCCTTGCCGACTCCAACGATACCAGACTTGCCAGGTTTCGGCATATGGTTTGCGCAGAGTTGTAATTTAGCGCTTAAAAAACATTTGCTGATATCTTCGAAACCGCTAGTCCGATCGAGACGAAACCAGCCTCAGAAGTTCGGAAACATAGGTCGATAGCTACACGCTAATGCCCAAATCTCAAAATATTGATAGTAAGGGGTAGTAAAATCCAATCAAAGTCAGGTGTCAGTCCTTTTTTACGTGTTTTTTCATATAAATGTCTATAACTCCAAAACAAAATGAGATATTTTCACCAAACTTGACACACATATGTATGGGCTCACTACGAGGACACATAAAAAAATTGGTGGGATTGTGCCTCTTGGTGGCGCTATAATAAAACAAAACATGAAATTCCCATTGACTTCAATGCAGTATTACGGTTTAAAATGCTAATGCTATAATTTAAGAATGCACTAGTGTATCATTACAAAACTCGGTATGTGTCTTCCGCTCTATGTCCCGAAGATATTCAAAAAGTTTCGGGGCAGCGCCACCTTGTGGTCAAAAGTTGTAATAAAATGTACAAAAATGCTAATAACTTTTGATTAAATTAGCCTATTGTAATGAGACTGGTCATAATACATTCATTGGCTCATGCCGAGAAGATAGATACCAATTTTGCCATATTTTGCAAACATATCTGTGCTCCATCTTGTTATTTGTTAAAAATCTACTTTTTCAAACTCATCCTAGACCGTTTGTCCGATTTTCACCAAAATTGATCCGTATCGTCTTCAGACCATGCTGACAAATACTTATGGATTTCGGATTGATAGACAAAACAGTTTTCATATACCACTGCAACAGAGTTGAGCCATGATGCAAAAATTACTCTTGAGGCTGTATCTCTGCAATGCTTTGACATATTGACACCAAACTTTGCATGTGTCATTGTCATCTCAATCTGACTAAACCACATCAGTTTCGTAACAGTGACACCTATTGGTCGAAAGTGATAAACCATTAAACCATTATTATTGACTGTATTTAAAATTTGACTGCTATTTTGCCTAAAATCAACTTAATAGGTCCTTAATGGCTCATTGTTGCAGTTGGCTTGAGACTTCCAGCCATGCTGGCATGTCTTGTCTTCTTCTTTGCGCTTGGCCCCGATAATGGCTGCTTGCAGCTATATTTATTAGGGGCCAAGCACCGAAGGTGCGGAGGCACCTATTGAAATCGTTAGTGTTCCTATTATTATTCTGCTTCTTCTTCTTCTTCTTCTTCCGCCATAGGAGTCTCTGGCAGCCCATAGAACCGTATGGTAAAAAGTTGTGAAATTTGGCACACTCATAGAGGCCAGTCTGAGCTGTCACTATAGCAAATTTGGTGCCTCTAACTCAATCCCTCTAGCGCCACCACCTGTCCAAAGTTTCACTCATATTTATGCTTATAACTTTTGACCCCTAAGGGCTAGAAACAAAATTCTTTTTTCATCGGATTCCTTGGCTCAAGCCGATTCGATTTCACCCTATGATGTCATTTTCCGGTATGCAAATTTTCCCGCCATTTTGAATTTTCTGAAAAACCTACTTTTTCGAACTCCTCCTAGGCCGTTGCTCCGATTTTCACGAAAATTGAAACAGATCATCTTCAGAGCATGTTGACAAAAAGTTATGGAATTCAAGTTGATTCGTCCAATCGTTTTCAATAAACGCACAAACAAATTTTACGTGGAGGTTGCAAAAACACACTAAAGGCTATATCTCCGCAACGCTTTATCGTATTCAAACCAACCTTGGTACATGTCATAACAAGCATGACTTGAAGCAACATGCAGCGTTTCGGCGCAGCGCCACCTACCTGTCCGGAGATACGAAAAATGCCTATTTTGGCTTATAACTTCTGAACCGTTTATCCAAAAATCATAAAATTGGTCTCATTAGATTCAGGGCGTCATGCCGAGTCGACTGATATCCAATTTTACCATGTCGGCCATTTTGGATGTCGGCCATTTTGAATTATGTGCAAAAATGCTGTATTTTATGAACGCATGAACAGATTGTTATGAAACTTGGTATGGGTCATCACCACGATGCTCTGAAGTAGCCTGAGAAGTTTCGAAACAGCGCCACCTAGTGGAGAATTTTTTTTTTCAAACGCTTATAACTTTGGGTGTGGTTGACATATTTTGATGGGAGTGTGTTTTTTGGTCTCCTGAATCCTTGCCGACTCCAACGATACCAGACTTGCCAGGTTTCGGCATATGGTTTGCGCAGAGTTGTAATTTAGTGCTTAAAAAACATTTGCTGATATCTTCGAAACCGCTAGTCCGATCGAGACGAAACCAGCCTCAGAAGTTCGGAAACATAGGTCGATAGCTATACGCTAATGCCCAAATCTCAAAATATTGATAGTAAGGGGTAGTAAAATCCAATCAAAGTCAGGTGTCAGTCCTTTTTTACGTGTTTTTTCATATAAATGTCTATAACTCCAAAACAAAATGAGATATTTTCACCAAACTTGACACACATATGTATGGGCTCACTATGAGGACACATAAAAAAATTGGTGGGATTGTGCCTCTTGGTGGCGCTATAATAAAACAAAACATGAAATTCCCATTGACTTCAATGCAGTATTATGGTTTAAAATGCTAATGCTATAATTTACGAATGCATTAGCGTATCGTTACAAAACTCGGTATGTGTCTTCCGCTCCATGTCCTGAAGATACTCAAAAAGTTTCGGGGTAGCGCCACCTTGTGGTCAAAAGTTGTAATAAAATGTACAGAAATGCGAATAACTTTTGATTAAATTAACCCATTGTAATGAAACTGGTCATAATACAGTCAATGGCTCATGCCGAGAACATGGATACCAATTGTGCCATATTTTGCAAACCTATCTGTCCTCCGTCTTGTTATTTGTTAAAAACCTACTTTTTCAAACTCATCCTAGACCGTTTGTCCGATTTTCACCAAAATTGATCCGTATCGTCTTCAGACCATGCTGACAAATAGTTATGGATTTCGGATTGATAGACAAAACAGTTTTCATATACCACTGCAACAGAGTTGAGCCATGATGCAAAAATTACTCTTGAGGCTGTATCTCTGCAATGCTTTGACATATTGACACCAAACTTTGCATGTGTCATTGTCATCTCAATCTGACTAAACCACATCAGTTTCGTAACAGTGACACCTATTGGTCGAAAGTGATAAACCATTAAACCATTATTATTGACTGTATTTAAAATTTGACTGCTATTTTGCCTAAAATCAACTTAATAGGTCCTTAATGGCTCATTGTTGCAGTTGGCTTGAGACTTCCAGGCATGCTGGCATGTCTTGTCTTCTTCTTTGCGCTTGGCCCCGATAATGGCTGCTTGTTAGGGGCCAAGCACCGAAGGTGCGGAGGCACCTATTGAAATCGTTAGTGTTCCTATTATTAGGGGCCAAGCACCGAAGGTGCGGAGGCACCTATTGAAATCGTTAGTGTTCCTATTATTAGGGGCCAAGCACCGAAGGTGCGGAGGCACCTATTGAAATCGTTAGTGTTCCTATTATTATTATTCTGCTTCTTCCGCCATAGGAGTCTCTGGCAGCCCATAGAACCGTATGGTAAAAAGTTGTGAAATTTGGCACACTCATAGAGGCCAGTCTGAGCTGTCACTATAGCAAATTTGGTGCCTCTAACTCAATCCCTCTAGCGCCACCACCTGTCCAAAGTTTCACTCATATTTATGCTTATAACTTTTGACCCCTAAGGGCTAGAAACAAAATTCTTTTTTCATCGGATTCCTTGGCTCAAGCCGATTCGATTTCACCCTATGATGTCATTTTCCGGTATGCAAATTTTCCCGCCATTTTGAATTTTCTGAAAAACCTACTTTTTCGAACTCCTCCTAGGCCGTTGCTCCGATTTTCACGAAAATTGAAACAGATCATCTTCAGAGCATGTTGACAAAAAGTTATGGAATTCAAGTTGATTCGTCCAATCGTTTTCAATAAACGCACAAACAAATTTTACGTGGAGGTTGCAAAAACACACTAAAGGCTATATCTCCGCAACGCTTTATCGTATTCAAACCAACCTTGGTACATGTCATCACAAGCATGACTTGAAGCAACATGCAGCGTTTCGGCGCAGCGCCACCTACCTGTCCGGAGATACGAAAAATGCCTATTTTGGCTTATAACTTCTGAACCGTTTATCCAAAAATCATAAAATTGGTCTCATTAGATTCAGGGCGTCATGCCGAGTCGACTGATATCCAATTTTACCATGTCGGCCATTTTGGATGTCGGCCATTTTGAATTATGTGCAAAAATGCTGTATTTTATGAACGCATGAACAGATTGTTATGAAACTTGGTATGGGTCATCACCACGATGCCCTGAAGTAGCCTGAGAAGTTTCGAAACAGCGCCACCTAGTGGAGAATTTTTTTTTTCAAACGCTTATAACTTTGGGTGTGGTTGACATATTTTGATGGGAGTGTGTTTTTTGGTCTCCTGAATCCTTGCCGACTCCAACGATACCAGACTTGCCAGGTTTCGGCATATGGTTTGCGCAGAGTTGTAATTTAGTGCTTAAAAAACATTTGCTGATATCTTCGAAACCGCTAGTCCGATCGAGACGAAACCAGCCTCAGAAGTTCGGAAACATAGGTCGATAGCTATACGCTAATGCCCAAATCTCAAAATATTGATAGTAAGGGGTAGTAAAATCCAATCAAAGTCAGGTGTCAGTCCTTTTTTACGTGTTTTTTCATATAAATGTCTATAACTCCAAAACAAAATGAAATATTTTCACCAAACTTGACACACATATGTATGGGCTCACTACGAGGACACATAAAAAAATTGGTGGGATTGTGCCTCTTGGTGGCGCTATAATAAAACAAAACATGAAATTCCCATTGACTTCAATGCAGTATTACGGTTTAAAATGCTAATGCTATAATTTACGAATGCACTAGCGTATCGTTACAAAACTCGGTATGTGTCTTCCGCTCCATGTCCCGAAGATACTCAAAAAGTTTCGGGGCAGCGCCACCTTGTGGTCAAAAGTTGTAATAAAATGTACAGAAATGCGAATAACTTTTGATTAAATTAACCCATTGTAATGAAACTGGTCATAATACAGTCAATGGCTCATGCCGAGAACATGGATACCAATTGTGCCATATTTTGCAAACCTATCTGTCCTCCGTCTTGTTATTTGTTAAAAACCTACTTTTTCAAACTCATCCTAGACCGTTTGTCCGATTTTCACCAAAATTGAACCGTATCGTCTTCAGACCATGCTGACAAATAGTTATGGATTTCATGTTGATAGACAAAACAGTTTTCATATACCACTGCAACAGAGTTGAGCCATGATGCAAAAATGACTCTTGAGGCTGTATCTCTGCAATGCTTTGACATATTGACACCAAACTTTGCATGTGTCATTGTCATCTCAATCTGACTAAACCACATCAGTTTCGTAACAGTGACACCTATTGGTCGAAAGTGATAAACCATTAAACCATTATTATTGACTGTATTTAAAATTTGACTGCTATTTTGCCTAAAATCAACTTAATAGGTCCTTAATGGCTCATTGTTGCAGTTGGCTTGAGACTTCCAGCCATGCTGGCATGTCTTGTCTTCTTCTTTGCGCTTGGCCCCGATAATGGCTGCTTGCAGCTATATTTATTATTCTGCTTCTTCTTCTTCTTCCGCCATAGGAGTCTCTGGCAGCCCATAGAACCGTATGGTAAAAAGTTGTGAAATTTGGCACACTCATAGAGGCCAGTCTGAGCTGGCACTATAGCAAATTTGGTGCCTCTAACTCAATCCCTCTAGCGCCACCACCTGTCCAAAGTTTCACTCATATTTATGCTTATAACTTTTGACCCCTAAGGGCTAGAAACAAAATTCTTTTTTCATCGGATTCCTTGGCTCAAGCCGATTCGATTTCACCCTATGATGTCATTTTCCGGTATGCAAATTTTCCCGCCATTTTGAATTTTCTGAAAAACCTACTTTTTCGAACTCCTCCTAGGCCGTTGCTCCGATTTTCACGAAAATTGAAACAGATCATCTTCAGAGCATGTTGACAAAAAGTTATGGAATTCAAGTTGATTCGTCCAATCGTTTTCAATAAACGCACAAACAAATTTTACGTGGAGGTTGCAAAAACACACTAAAGGCTATATCTCCGCAACGCTTTATCGTATTCAAACCAACCTTGGTACATGTCATCACAAGCATGACTTGAAGCAACATGCAGCGTTTCGGCGCAGCGCCACCTACCTGTCCGGAGATACGAAAAATGCCTATTTTGGCTTATAACTTCTGAACCGTTTATCCAAAAATCATAAAATTGGTCTCATTAGATTCAGGGCGTCATGCCGAGTCGACTGATATCCAATTTTACCATGTCGGCCATTTTGGATGTCGGCCATTTTGAATTATGTGCAAAAATGCTGTATTTTATGAACGCATGAACAGATTGTTATGAAACTTGGTATGGGTCATCACCACGATGCCCTGAAGTAGCCTGAGAAGTTTCGAAACAGCGCCACCTAGTGGAGAATTTTTTTTTTCAAACGCTTATAACTTTGGGTGTGGTTGACATATTTTGATGGGAGTGTGTTTTTTGGTCTCCTGAATCCTTGCCGACTCCAACGATACCAGACTTGCCAGGTTTCGGCATATGGTTTGCGCAGAGTTGTAATTTAGTGCTTAAAAAACATTTGCTGATATCTTCGAAACCGCTAGTCCGATCGAGACGAAACCAGCCTCAGAAGTTCGGAAACATAGGTCGATAGCTATACGCTAATGCCCAAATCTCAAAATATTGATAGTAAGGGGTAGTAAAATCCAATCAAAGTCAGGTGTCAGTCATTTTTTACGTGTTTTTTCATATAAATGTCTATAACTCCAAAACAAAATGAAATATTTTCACCAAACTTGACACACATATGTATGGGCTCACTACGAGGACACATAAAAAAATTGGTGGGATTGTGCCTCTTGGTGGCGCTATAATAAAACAAAACATGAAATTCCCATTGACTTCAATGCAGTATTACGGTTTAAAATGCTAATGCTATAATTTAAGAATGCACTAGTGTATCATTACAAAACTCGGTATGTGTCTTCCGCTCCATGTCCTGAAGATATTCAAAAAGTTTCGGGGCAGCGCCACCTTGTGCTCAAAAGTTGTAATAAAATGTACAAAAATGCTAATAACTTTTGATTAAATTAGCCTATTGTAATGAGACTGGTCATAATACATTCATTGGCTCATGCCGAGAAGATAGATACCAATTTTGCCATATTTTGCAAACATAGCTGTGCTCCATCTTGTTATTTGTTAAAAATCTACTTTTTCAAACTCATCCTAGACCGTTTGTCCGATTTTCACCAAAATTGATCCGTATCGTCTTCAGACCATGCTGACAAATACTTATGGATTTCGGATTGATAGACAAAACAGTTTTCATATACCACTGCAACAGAGTTGAGCCATGATGCAAAAATTACTCTTGAGGCTGTATCTCTGCAATGCTTTGACATATTGACACCAAACTTTGCATGTGTCATTGTCATCTCAATCTGACTAAACCACATCAGTTTCGTAACAGTGACACCTATTGGTCGAAAGTGATAAACCATTAAACCATTATTATTGACTGTATTTAAAATTTGACTGCTATTTTGCCTAAAATCAACTTAATAGGTCCTTAATGGCTCATTGTTGCAGTTGGCTTGAGACTTCCAGCCATGCTGGCATGTCTTGTCTTCTTCTTTGCGCTTGGCCCCGATAATGGCTGCTTGCAGCTATATTTATTATTCTGCTTCTTCTTCTTCTTTTTCTTCCGCCATAGGAGTCTCTGGCAGCCCATAGAACCGTATGGTAAAAAGTTGTGAAATTTGGCACACTCATAGAGGCCAGTCTGAGCTGTCACTATAGCAAATTTGGTGCCTCTAACTCAATCCCTCTAGCGCCACCACCTGTCCAAAGTTTCACTCATATTTATGCTTATAACTTTTGACCCCTAAGGGCTAGAAACAAAATTCTTTTTTCATCGGATTCCTTGGCTCAAGCCGATTCGATTTCACCCTATGATGTCATTTTCCGGTATGCAAATTTTCCCGCCATTTTGAATTTTCTGAAAAACCTACTTTTTCGAACTCCTCCTAGGCCGTTGCTCCGATTTTCACGAAAATTGAAACAGATCATCTTCAGAGCATGTTGACAAAAAGTTATGGAATTCAAGTTGATTCGTCCAATCGTTTTCAATAAACGCACAAACAAATTTTACGTGGAGGTTGCAAAAACACACTAAAGGCTATATCTCCACAACGCTTTATCGTATTCAAACCAAACTTGGTACATGTCATCACAAGCATGACCTGAAGCAACATGCAGCGTTTCGGCGCAGCGCCACCTACTGGTCCGGAGATACGAAAAATGCATATTTTGGCTTATAACTTCTGAACCATTTATCCAAAAATCATAAAATTGGTCTCATTAGATTCAGGGCGTCATGCTGAGTCGACTGATATCCAATTTTACCATGTCGGCCATTTTGGATGTCGGCCATTTTGAATTATGTGCAAAAATGCTGTATTTTATGAACGCATGAACGGATTGTTACGAAACTTGGTATGGGTCATCACCACGATGCCCTGAAGTAGCCTGAGAAGTTTCGAAACAGCGCCACCTAGTGGAGAATTTTTTTTTTCAAACGCTTATAACTTTGGGTGTGGTTGACATATTTTGATGGGAGTGTGTTTTTTGGTCTCCTGAATCCTTGCCGACTCCAACGATACCAGACTTGCCAGGTTTCGGCATATGGTTTGCGCAGAGTTGTAATTTAGTGCTTAAAAAACATTTGCTGATATCTTCGAAACCGCTAGTCCGATCGAGACGAAACCAGCCTCAGAAGTTCGGAAACATAGGTCGATAGCTATACGCTAATGCCCAAATCTCAAAATATTGATAGTAAGGGGTAGTAAAATCCAATCAAAGTCAGGTGTCAGTCCTTTTTTACGTGTTTTTTCATATAAATGTCTATAACTCCAAAACAAAATGAGATATTTTCACCAAACTTGACACACATATGTATGGGCTCACTATGAGGACACATAAAAAAATTGGTGGGATTGTGCCTCTTGGTGGCGCTATAATAAAACAAAACATGAAATTCCCATTGACTTCAATGCAGTATTATGGTTTAAAATGCTAATGCTATAATTTAAGAATGCATTAGCGTATCGTTACAAAACTCGGTATGTGTCTTCCGCTCCATGTCCTGAAGATACTCAAAAAGTTTCGGGGTAGCGCCACCTTGTGGTCAAAAGTTGTAATAAAATGTACAGAAATGCGAATAACTTTTGATTAAATTAACCCATTGTAATGAAACTGGTCATAATACAGTCAATGGCTCATGCCGAGAACATGGATACCAATTGTGCCATATTTTGCAAACCTATCTGTCCTCCGTCTTGTTATTTGTTAAAAACCTACTTTTTCAAACTCATCCTAGACCGTTTGTCCGATTTTCACCAAAATTGATCCGTATCGTCTTCAGACCATGCTGACAAATAGTTATGGATTTCGGATTGATAGACAAAACAGTTTTCATATACCACTGCAACAGAGTTGAGCCATGATGCAAAAATTACTCTTGAGGCTGTATCTCTGCAATGCTTTGACATATTGACACCAAACTTTGCATGTGTCATTGTCATCTCAATCTGACTAAACCACATCAGTTTCGTAACAGTGACACCTATTGGTCGAAAGTGATAAACCATTAAACCATTATTATTGACTGTATTTAAAATTTGACTGCTATTTTGCCTAAAATCAACTTAATAGGTCCTTAATGGCTCATTGTTGCAGTTGGCTTGAGACTTCCAGCCATGCTGGCATGTCTTGTCTTCTTCTTTGCGCTTGGCCCCGATAATGGCTGCTTGCAGCTATATTTCTGCTTCTTCTTCTTCTTCTTCTTCTTCCGCCATAGGAGTCTCTGGCAGCCCATAGAACCGTATGGTAAAAAGTTGTGAAATTTGGCACACTCATAGAGGCCAGTCTGAGCTGTCACTATAGCAAATTTGGTGCCTCTAACTCAATCCCTCTAGCGCCACCACCTGTCCAAAGTTTCACTCATATTTATGCTTATAACTTTTGACCCCTAAGGGCTAGAAACAAAATTCTTTTTTCATCGGATTCCTTGGCTCATGCCGATTCGATTTCACCCTATGATGTCATTTTCCGGTATGCAAATTTTCCCGCCATTTTGAATTTTCTGAAAAACCTACTTTTTCGAACTCCTCCTAGGCCGTTGCTCCGATTTTCACGAAAATTGAAACAGATCATCTTCAGAGCATGTTGACAAAAAGTTATGGAATTCAAGTTGATTCGTCCAATCGTTTTCAATAAACGCACAAACAAATTTTACGTGGAGGTTGCAAAAACACACTAAAGGCTATATCTCCGCAACGCTTTATCGTATTCAAACCAACCTTGGTACATGTCCTCACAAGCATGACTTGAAGCAACATGCAGCGTTTCGGCGCAGCGCCACCTACCTGTCCGGAGATACGAAAAATGCCTATTTTGGCTTATAACTTCTGAACCGTTTATCCAAAAATCATAAAATTGGTCTCATTAGATTCAGGGCGTCATGCCGAGTCGACTGATATCCAATTTTACCATGTCGGCCATTTTGGATGTCGGCCATTTTGAATTATGTGCAAAAATGCTGTATTTTATGAACGCATGAACAGATTGTTATGAAACTTGGTATGGGTCATCACCACGATGCCCTGAAGTAGCCTGAGAAGTTTCGAAACAGCGCCACCTAGTGGAGAATTTTTTTTTTCAAACGCTTATAACTTTGGGTGTGGTTGACATATTTTGATGGGAGTGTGTTTTTTGGTCTCCTGAATCCTTGCCGACTCCAACGATACCAGACTTGCCAGGTTTCGGCATATGGTTTGCGCAGAGTTGTAATTTAGTGCTTAAAAAACATTTGCTGATATCTTCGAAACCGCTAGTCCGATCGAGACGAAACCAGCCTCAGAAGTTCGGAAACATAGGTCGATAGCTATACGCTAATGCCCAAATCTCAAAATATTGATAGTAAGGGGTAGTAAAATCCAATCAAAGTCAGGTGTCAGTCATTTTTTACGTGTTTTTTCATATAAATGTCTATAACTCCAAAACAAAATGAAATATTTTCACCAAACTTGACACACATATGTATGGGCTCACTACGAGGACACATAAAAAAATTGGTGGGATTGTGCCTCTTGGTGGCGCTATAATAAAACAAAACATGAAATTCCCATTGACTTCAATGCAGTATTACGGTTTAAAATGCTAATGCTATAATTTAAGAATGCACTAGTGTATCATTACAAAACTCGGTATGTGTCTTCCGCTCTATGTCCCGAACATATTCAAAAAGTTTCGGGGCAGCGCCACCTTGTGGTCAAAAGTTGTAATAAAATGTACAAAAATGCTAATAACTTTTGATTAAATTAGCCTATTGTAATGAGACTGGTCATAATACATTCATTGGCTCATGCCGAGAAGATAGATACCAATTTTGCCATATTTTGCAAACATATCTGTGCTCCATCTTGTTATTTGTTAAAAATCTACTTTTTCAAACTCATCCTAGACCGTTTGTCCGATTTTCACCAAAATTGATCCGTATCGTCTTCAGACCATGCTGACAAATAGTTATGGATTTCGGATTGATAGACAAAACAGTTTTCATATACCACTGCAACAGAGTTGAGCCATGATGCAAAAATTACTCTTGAGGCTGTATCTCTGCAATGCTTTGACATATTGACACCAAACTTTGCATGTGTCATTGTCATCTCAATCTGACTAAACCACATCAGTTTCGTAACAGTGACACCTATTGGTCGAAAGTGATAAACCATTAAACCATTATTATTGACTGTATTTAAAATTTGACTGCTATTTTGCCTAAAATCAACTTAATAGGTCCTTAATGGCTCATTGTTGCAGTTGGCTTGAGACTTCCAGCCATGCTGGCATGTCTTGTCTTCTTCTTTGCGCTTGGCCCCGATAATGGCTGCTTGCAGCTATATTTATTATTCTGCTTCTTCTTCCGCCATAGGAGTCTCTGGCAGCCCATAGAACCGTATGGTAAAAAGTTGTGAAATTTGGCACACTCATAGAGGCCAGTCTGAGCTGTCACTATAGCAAATTTGGTGCCTCTAACTCAATCCCTCTAGCGCCACCACCTGTCCAAAGTTTCACTCATATTTATGCTTATAACTTTTGACCCCTAAGGGCTAGAAACAAAATTCTTTTTTCATCGGATTCCTTGGCTCAAGCCGATTCGATTTCACCCTATGATGTCATTTTCCGGTATGCAAATTTTCCCGCCATTTTGAATTTTCTGAAAAACCTACTTTTTCGAACTCCTCCTAGGCCGTTGCTCCGATTTTCACGAAAATTGAAACAGATCATCTTCAGAGCATGTTGACAAAAAGTTATGGAATTCAAGTTGATTCGTCCAATCGTTTTCAATAAACGCACAAACAAATTTTACGTGGAGGTTGCAAAAACACACTAAAGGCTATATCTCCGCAACGCTTTATCGTATTCAAACCAACCTTGGTACATGTCATCACAAGCATGACTTGAAGCAACATGCAGCGTTTCGGCGCAGCGCCACCTACCTGTCCGGAGATACGAAAAATGCCTATTTTGGCTTATAACTTCTGAACCGTTTATCCAAAAATCATAAAATTGGTCTCATTAGATTCAGGGCGTCATGCCGAGTCGACTGATATCCAATTTTACCATGTCGGCCATTTTGGATGTCGGCCATTTTGAATTATGTGCAAAAATGCTGTATTTTATGAACGCATGAACAGATTGTTATGAAACTTGGTATGGGTCATCACCACGATGCCCTGAAGTAGCCTGAGAAGTTTCGAAACAGCGCCACCTAGTGGAGAATTTTTTTTTTCAAACGCTTATAACTTTGGGTGTGGTTGACATATTTTGATGGGAGTGTGTTTTTTGGTCTCCTGAATCCTTGCCGACTCCAACGATACCAGACTTGCCAGGTTTCGGCATATGGTTTGCGCAGAGTTGTAATTTAGTGCTTAAAAAACATTTGCTGATATCTTCGAAACCGCTAGTCCGATCGAGACGAAACCAGCCTCAGAAGTTCGGAAACATAGGTCGATAGCTATACGCTAATGCCCAAATCTCAAAATATTGATAGTAAGGGGTAGTAAAATCCAATCAAAGTCAGGTGTCAGTCATTTTTTACGTGTTTTTTCATATAAATGTCTATAACTCCAAAACAAAATGAAATATTTTCACCAAACTTGACACACATATGTATGGGCTCACTACGAGGACACATAAAAAAATTGGTGGGATTGTGCCTCTTGGTGGCGCTATAATAAAACAAAACATGAAATTCCCATTGACTTCAATGCAGTATTACGGTTTAAAATGCTAATGCTATAATTTAAGAATGCACTAGTGTATCATTACAAAACTCGGTATGTGTCTTCCGCTCTATGTCCCGAAGATATTCAAAAAGTTTCGGGGCAGCGCCACCTTGTGGTCAAAAGTTGTAATAAAATGTACAAAAATGCTAATAACTTTTGATTAAATTAGCCTATTGTAATGAGACTGGTCATAATACATTCATTGGCTCATGCCGAGAAGATAGATACCAATTTTGCCATATTTTGCAAACATATCTGTGCTCCATCTTGTTATTTGTTAAAAATCTACTTTTTCAAACTCATCCTAGACCGTTTGTCCGATTTTCACCAAAATTGATCCGTATCGTCTTCAGACCATGCTGACAAATACTTATGGATTTCGGATTGATAGACAAAACAGTTTTCATATACCACTGCAACAGAGTTGAGCCATGATGCAAAAATTACTCTTGAGGCTGTATCTCTGCAATGCTTTGACATATTGACACCAAACTTTGCATGTGTCATTGTCATCTCAATCTGACTAAACCACATCAGTTTCGTAACAGTGACACCTATTGGTCGAAAGTGATAAACCATTAAACCATTATTATTGACTGTATTTAAAATTTGACTGCTATTTTGCCTAAAATCAACTTAATAGGTCCTTAATGGCTCATTGTTGCAGTTGGCTTGAGACATCCAGCCATGCTGGCATGTCTTGTCTTCTTCTTTGCGCTTGGCCCCGATAATGGCTGCTTGTTATTATTCTGCTTCTTCTTCCGCCATAGGAGTCTCTGGCAGCCCATAGAACCGTATGGTAAAAAGTTGTGAAATTTGGCACACTCATAGAGGCCAGTCTGAGCTGTCACTATAGCAAATTTGGTGCCTCTAACTCAATCCCTCTAGCGCCACCACCTGTCCAAAGTTTCACTCATATTTATGCTTATAACTTTTGACCCCTAAGGGCTAGAAACAAAATTCTTTTTTCATCGGATTCCTTGGCTCAAGCCGATTCGATTTCACCCTATGATGTCATTTTCCGGTATGCAAATTTTCCCGCCATTTTGAATTTTCTGAAAAACCTACTTTTTCGAACTCCTCCTAGGCCGTTGCTCCGATTTTCACGAAAATTGAAACAGATCATCTTCAGAGCATGTTGACAAAAAGTTATGGAATTCAAGTTGATTCGTCCAATCGTTTTCAATAAACGCACAAACAAATTTTACGTGGAGGTTGCAAAAACACACTAAAGGCTATATCTCCGCAACGCTTTATCGTATTCAAACCAACCTTGGTACATGTCATCACAAGCATGACTTGAAGCAACATGCAGCGTTTCGGCGCAGCGCCACCTACCTGTCCGGAGATACGAAAAATGCCTATTTTGGCTTATAACTTCTGAACCGTTTATCCAAAAATCATAAAATTGGTCTCATTAGATTCAGGGCGTCATGCCGAGTCGACTGATATCCAATTTTACCATGTCGGCCATTTTGGATGTCGGCCATTTTGAATTATGTGCAAAAATGCTGTATTTTATGAACGCATGAACAGATTGTTATGAAACTTGGTATGGGTCATCACCACGATGCCCTGAAGTAGCCTAAGAAGTTTCGAAACAGCGCCACCTAGTGGAGAATTTTTTTTTTCAAACGCTTATAACTTTGGGTGTGGTTGACATATTTTGATGGGAGTGTGTTTTTTGGTCTCCTGAATCCTTGCCGACTCCAACGATACCAGACTTGCCAGGTTTCGGCATATGGTTTGCGCAGAGTTGTAATTTAGTGCTTAAAAAACATTTGCTGATATCTTCGAAACCGCTAGTCCGATCGAGACGAAACCAGCCTCAGAAGTTCGGAAACATAGGTCGATAGCTATACGCTAATGCCCAAATCTCAAAATATTGATAGTAAGGGGTAGTAAAATCCAATCAAAGTCAGGTGTCAGTCATTTTTTACGTGTTTTTTCATATAAATGTCTATAACTCCAAAACAAAATGAGATATTTTCACCAAACTTGACACACATATGTATGGGCTCACTATGAGGACACATAAAAAAATTGGTGGGATTGTGCCTCTTGGTGGCGCTATAATAAAACAAAACATGAAATTCCCATTGACTTCAATGCAGTATTATGGTTTAAAATGCTAATGCTATAATTTACGAATGCATTAGCGTATCGTTACAAAACTCGGTATGTGTCTTCCGCTCCATGTCCTGAAGATACTCAAAAAGTTTCGGGGTAGCGCCACCTTGTGGTCAAAAGTTGTAATAAAATGTACAAAAATGCTAATAACTTTTGATTAAATTAGCCTATTGTAATGAGACTGGTCATAATACATTCATTGGCTCATGCCGAGAAGATAGATACCAATTTTGCCATATTTTGCAAACATATCTGTGCTCCATCTTGTTATTTGTTAAAAATCTACTTTTTCAAACTCATCCTAGACCGTTTGTCCGATTTTCACCAAAATTGATCCGTATCGTCTTCAGACCATGCTGACAAATAGTTATGGATTTCGGATTGATAGACAAAACAGTTTTCATATACCACTGCAACAGAGTTGAGCCATGATGCAAAAATTACTCTTGAGGCTGTATCTCTGCAATGCTTTGACATTTTGACACCAAACTTTGCATGTGTCATTGTCATCTCAATCTGACTAAACCACATCAGTTTCGTAACAGTGACACCTATTGGTCGAAAGTGATAAACCATTAAACCATTATTATTGACTGTATTTAAAATTTGACTGCTATTTTGCCTAAAATCAACTTAATAGGTCCTTAATGGCTCATTGTTGCAGTTGGCTTGAGACTTCCAGCCATGCTGGCATGTCTTGTCTTCTTCTTTGCGCTTGGCCCCGATAATGGCTGCTTGTTAGGGGCCAAGCACCGAAGGTGCGGAGGCACCTATTGAAACCGTTGTCGCACTTTCTTCTTCCGCCATGGAGGTCTATGGCAGCCCATAGAACCGATTGCGGGAAAGTTGTAACGATTTGACATTCTGATAGAGGGCAGTCCCAACATTAAATACACCAATTTTGGTGTCTCCAACTCAATCCCTCTAGCGCCACCACCTGTCCAAAGTTGCACTCATGTTTATGCTAATAACTTTTGAACCTTAAGGGCTAGAAACAAAATTCTTGTTTCCTCAGATTTCTGAGCTCCTGCCAATCCGAAAGCACCCTATGACGTCATTTCCGACATTATATGTTTCCCGCCATTTTGAATTTCCCCAAAATCCTACTTTTGCGAACTCGTCCTAGACTGTTCGTCCGATTTGCATGAAAATTGAACCAGATCATCTTCAGCCAGTGTCGACAAAAAGTTATGGAATTCAAGTTGATTCGTCAAATCTTTTCCGTTAAACGCGCAAACAAATTTTACGTAGCGCTTGCGAAAACAGACGTATGGCTGTATCTCCGCAACGCTTTATCGTATTCAGACCAAACTTGGTACATGTCGGCACAAGCATGTCTTGAGGCAACCTGCTGCGTTTCGGCGCAGCGCCACCTACTGGCCCGGAGATAGGAAAAATGGCTATTTTTGCTTTTTTTTGCTGAACCGTTTGCCCAAAAATCACAAAAGTGGTCTCGTCAGATTCGAGACGTCATGCCGAGTCGACTGATGTCCAATTTTACCATGTCGGCCATTTTGGCTGTCGGCCATCTTGAATTATGTGCCAAAATGCTGTATTTTATGAACGCATGAACGGATTGTTACGAAACTCGGCATGGGTCATCACCACGATGCCCTGAAGTAGCCTGAGAAGTTTCGAAACAGCGCCACCTAGTTGAGATTTTTTTTAAAAAGTGCTTATAACTTTGGGTGTGGTTGACTTATTTTCACGGGACTCATCTCCTTAGACTCCTGAATCGTTGCCGAGTCCAACGATACCACACTTGCCAGGTTTCTGCGTATGGTTTGTGCACCGTTGTAATTTAGCGCTTTAAGAAAATTAGCCGATATCTTCGAAACCACTGGTCCGATCGAGACGAAACCAGCGTCAGAAGTTCGGAAACATAGGTCGCTAGGCACAGTCGTGAGGCCAAATCTCAAAATTTTGATAGTAAGGGGTAGTAAAATCCAATCAAAGTCAGGCGTCAGGCTGAAACCCTATTGGAACTGTTCATTTCCCCATGATGCATCATTTTCCAGCTAAAACTGCTCGGGCAGACCAAACCGTAAGTCGTAGAGACTTGAAACTTTCAGGGCTGGTAGTACTCACAACCACTGCAGACGTCACCGAAGCCCGCCCCGATCGGCCTGACGGGGGCGCTACAGCGATCAAAAGTACGAAACGGCGACCAAAAGTACGAAACGGCTCATAACTCCTCAGCCGTAAGGCTTAGCCTCGAGTGTCTTATATTGCTGGAATCCTTGGCTCGAGACGGACAAAATGCATGCCCCGGATTGGCTCGGAATAGTGGGAAAAAATTCGCGTATTTCGGGTTTTTTGCAAAACCTACTTTTGCCAACTAGTCCTAGGTTTTTGGCCCAACCGGAACCAAACCAGCACAGCGAGATTCTCTGGAGTCTAATTGTCAAAAGTCATTTAAAAAACCCGGAAATTTGGGTTCCTGGACCCTAAAGGCAGCCAAAACGTTGGAAGGGGGAGTAGCCCCTTTTACTAAATTGGCTAAAACTCGTGAACGGAATGAGGTATTTTCACCAAACTCAGCACGCCTATGTAAGAGCTCATTCTGTGGCCAAGTGAAAAAGGACGTGGGGACCGGCCACTTGGTGGCGCTATAATGGTTAAAAAGGGGTCAAAATGATGTATTTCTATGGAAAATCCCATTAAAGGCCTGAAAGCGGCCCTCTTCCTGCCTGATTGGCATACAGCTTTACGAAATCACGCGTGCGCATGCGTCACGTGACCCTAAAGAGGCTTGCAGACTTTTATGGCCGCCGGGGCGCTTTAACTGTTAAATTGGTGACAAAAAAATGCCCTATTATTATCCTATGCAAATTGACATTTAAATGACTAAAAATTGCCTGCTCTGCGCAGAACTTCACCAAATCGGCTGGGCATGTGCGCCGCATTATTGTAAAGACGCGTGCAAACTTTGGCGGAGATCGGGCCCTCCAACTGTTAAACTGGTGAAAAACAAATGCCCTATATTATCCTATGCAAAATGACATTTAAATGACTAAAAATTGCCTGCTTTGTGCAGAACTTCACCAAATCGGCTGAGCATGTGCGCCGCATTATTGTAAAGACGCGTGCAAACTTTGGCGGAGATCGGGCCATCAGTAGAGGCATACCAGTTTAAAAGGTAAAAAAATAAATAAATAAAAACACCCCATTTTCATGATAAATGAGCTGAAAATGCAAAAATTGACCTTTGACCTCTGCGATGCACATGTCACCAGGCTTGATAAAGTTTTAGCAACCAGCAGCTCAAAACTCAAGTGCTCAAACCCTATGGTCTATTTTTTATAGGCCTTTTTATACCCTTTTTATTGCCTTTTTATTAGGGGCCAAGCACCGAAGGTGCGGAGGCACCTATTGAAACCGTTGTCGCACTTTCTTCTTCCGCCATGGAGGTCTATGGCAGCCCATAGAACCGATTGCGGGAAAGTTGTAACGATTTGACATTCTGATAGAGGGCAGTCCCAACATTAAATACACCAATTTTGGTGTCTCCAACTCAATCCCTCTAGCGCCACCACCTGTCCAAAGTTGCACTCATGTTTATGCTAATAACTTTTGAACCTTAAGGGCTAGAAACAAAATTCTTGTTTCCTCAGATTTCTGAGCTCCTGCCAATCCGAAAGCACCCTATGACGTCATTTCCGACATTATATGTTTCCCGCCATTTTGAATTTCCCCAAAATCCTACTTTTGCGAACTCGTCCTAGACTGTTCGTCCGATTTGCATGAAAATTGAACCAGATCATCTTCAGCCAGTGTCGACAAAAAGTTATGGAATTCAAGTTGATTCGTCAAATCTTTTCCGTTAAACGCGCAAACAAATTTTACGTAGCGCTTGCGAAAACAGACGTATGGCTGTATCTCCGCAACGCTTTATCGTATTCAGACCAAACTTGGTACATGTCGGCACAAGCATGTCTTGAGGCAACCTGCTGCGTTTCGGCGCAGCGCCACCTACTGGCCCGGAGATAGGAAAAATGGCTATTTTTGCTTTTTTTTGCTGAACCGTTTGCCCAAAAATCACAAAAGTGGTCTCGTCAGATTCGAGACGTCATGCCGAGTCGACTGATGTCCAATTTTACCATGTCGGCCATTTTGGCTGTCGGCCATCTTGAATTATGTGCCAAAATGCTGTATTTTATGAACGCATGAACGGATTGTTACGAAACTCGGCATGGGTCATCACCACGATGCCCTGAAGTAGCCTGAGAAGTTTCGAAACAGCGCCACCTAGTTGAGATTTTTTTTAAAAAGTGCTTATAACTTTGGGTGTGGTTGACTTATTTTCACGGGACTCATCTCCTTAGACTCCTGAATCGTTGCCGAGTCCAACGATACCACACTTGCCAGGTTTCTGCGTATGGTTTGTGCACCGTTGTAATTTAGCGCTTTAAGAAAATTAGCCGATATCTTCGAAACCACTGGTCCGATCGAGACGAAACCAGCGTCAGAAGTTCGGAAACATAGGTCGCTAGGCACAGTCGTGAGGCCAAATCTCAAAATTTTGATAGTAAGGGGTAGTAAAATCCAATCAAAGTCAGGCGTCAGGCTGAAACCCTATTGGAACTGTTCATTTCCCCATGATGCATCATTTTCCAGCTAAAACTGCTCGGGCAGACCAAACCGTAAGTCGTAGAGACTTGAAACTTTCAGGGCTGGTAGTACTCACAACCACTGCAGACGTCACCGAAGCCCGCCCCGATCGGCCTGACGGGGGCGCTACAGCGATCAAAAGTACGAAACGGCGACCAAAAGTACGAAACGGCTCATAACTCCTCAGCCGTAAGGCTTAGCCTCGAGTGTCTTATATTGCTGGAATCCTTGGCTCGAGACGGACAAAATGCATGCCCCGGATTGGCTCGGAATAGTGGGAAAAAATTCGCGTATTTCGGGTTTTTTGCAAAACCTACTTTTGCCAACTAGTCCTAGGTTTTTGGCCCAACCGGAACCAAACCAGCACAGCGAGATTCTCTGGAGTCTAATTGTCAAAAGTCATTTAAAAAACCCGGAAATTTGGGTTCCTGGACCCTAAAGGCAGCCAAAACGTTGGAAGGGGGAGTAGCCCCTTTTACTAAATTGGCTAAAACTCGTGAACGGAATGAGGTATTTTCACCAAACTCAGCACGCCTATGTAAGAGCTCATTCTGTGGCCAAGTGAAAAAGGACGTGGGGACCGGCCACTTGGTGGCGCTATAATGGTTAAAAAGGGGTCAAAATGATGTATTTCTATGGAAAATCCCATTAAAGGCCTGAAAGCGGCCCTCTTCCTGCCTGATTGGCATACAGCTTTACGAAATCACGCGTGCGCATGCGTCACGTGACCCTAAAGAGGCTTGCAGACTTTTATGGCCGCCGGGGCGCTTTAACTGTTAAATTGGTGACAAAAAAATGCCCTATTATTATCCTATGCAAATTGACATTTAAATGACTAAAAATTGCCTGCTCTGCGCAGAACTTCACCAAATCGGCTGGGCATGTGCGCCGCATTATTGTAAAGACGCGTGCAAACTTTGGCGGAGATCGGGCCCTCCAACTGTTAAACTGGTGAAAAACAAATGCCCTATATTATCCTATGCAAAATGACATTTAAATGACTAAAAATTGCCTGCTTTGTGCAGAACTTCACCAAATCGGCTGAGCATGTGCGCCGCATTATTGTAAAGACGCGTGCAAACTTTGGCGGAGATCGGGCCATCAGTAGAGGCATACCAGTTTAAAAGGTAAAAAAATAAATAAATAAAAACACCCCATTTTCATGATAAATGAGCTGAAAATGCAAAAATTGACCTTTGACCTCTGCGATGCACATGTCACCAGGCTTGATAAAGTTTTAGCAACCAGCAGCTCAAAACTCAAGTGCTCAAACCCTATGGTCTATTTTTTATAGGCCTTTTTATACCCTTTTTATTGCCTTTTTATTAGGGGCCAAGCACCGAAGGTGCGGAGGCACCTATTGAAACCGTTGTCGCACTTTCTTCTTCCGCCATGGAGGTCTATGGCAGCCCATAGAACCGATTGCGGGAAAGTTGTAACGATTTGACATTCTGATAGAGGGCAGTCCCAACATTAAATACACCAATTTTGGTGTCTCCAACTCAATCCCTCTAGCGCCACCACCTGTCCAAAGTTGCACTCATGTTTATGCTAATAACTTTTGAACCTTAAGGGCTAGAAACAAAATTCTTGTTTCCTCAGATTTCTGAGCTCCTGCCAATCCGAAAGCACCCTATGACGTCATTTCCGACATTATATGTTTCCCGCCATTTTGAATTTCCCCAAAATCCTACTTTTGCGAACTCGTCCTAGACTGTTCGTCCGATTTGCATGAAAATTGAACCAGATCATCTTCAGCCAGTGTCGACAAAAAGTTATGGAATTCAAGTTGATTCGTCAAATCTTTTCCGTTAAACGCGCAAACAAATTTTACGTAGCGCTTGCGAAAACAGACGTATGGCTGTATCTCCGCAACGCTTTATCGTATTCAGACCAAACTTGGTACATGTCGGCACAAGCATGTCTTGAGGCAACCTGCTGCGTTTCGGCGCAGCGCCACCTACTGGCCCGGAGATAGGAAAAATGGCTATTTTTGCTTTTTTTTGCTGAACCGTTTGCCCAAAAATCACAAAAGTGGTCTCGTCAGATTCGAGACGTCATGCCGAGTCGACTGATGTCCAATTTTACCATGTCGGCCATTTTGGCTGTCGGCCATCTTGAATTATGTGCCAAAATGCTGTATTTTATGAACGCATGAACGGATTGTTACGAAACTCGGCATGGGTCATCACCACGATGCCCTGAAGTAGCCTGAGAAGTTTCGAAACAGCGCCACCTAGTTGAGATTTTTTTTAAAAAGTGCTTATAACTTTGGGTGTGGTTGACTTATTTTCACGGGACTCATCTCCTTAGACTCCTGAATCGTTGCCGAGTCCAACGATACCACACTTGCCAGGTTTCTGCGTATGGTTTGTGCACCGTTGTAATTTAGCGCTTTAAGAAAATTAGCCGATATCTTCGAAACCACTGGTCCGATCGAGACGAAACCAGCGTCAGAAGTTCGGAAACATAGGTCGCTAGGCACAGTCGTGAGGCCAAATCTCAAAATTTTGATAGTAAGGGGTAGTAAAATCCAATCAAAGTCAGGCGTCAGGCTGAAACCCTATTGGAACTGTTCATTTCCCCATGATGCATCATTTTCCAGCTAAAACTGCTCGGGCAGACCAAACCGTAAGTCGTAGAGACTTGAAACTTTCAGGGCTGGTAGTACTCACAACCACTGCAGACGTCACCGAAGCCCGCCCCGATCGGCCTGACGGGGGCGCTACAGCGATCAAAAGTACGAAACGGCGACCAAAAGTACGAAACGGCTCATAACTCCTCAGCCGTAAGGCTTAGCCTCGAGTGTCTTATATTGCTGGAATCCTTGGCTCGAGACGGACAAAATGCATGCCCCGGATTGGCTCGGAATAGTGGGAAAAAATTCGCGTATTTCGGGTTTTTTGCAAAACCTACTTTTGCCAACTAGTCCTAGGTTTTTGGCCCAACCGGAACCAAACCAGCACAGCGAGATTCTCTGGAGTCTAATTGTCAAAAGTCATTTAAAAAACCCGGAAATTTGGGTTCCTGGACCCTAAAGGCAGCCAAAACGTTGGAAGGGGGAGTAGCCCCTTTTACTAAATTGGCTAAAACTCGTGAACGGAATGAGGTATTTTCACCAAACTCAGCACGCCTATGTAAGAGCTCATTCTGTGGCCAAGTGAAAAAGGACGTGGGGACCGGCCACTTGGTGGCGCTATAATGGTTAAAAAGGGGTCAAAATGATGTATTTCTATGGAAAATCCCATTAAAGGCCTGAAAGCGGCCCTCTTCCTGCCTGATTGGCATACAGCTTTACGAAATCACGCGTGCGCATGCGTCACGTGACCCTAAAGAGGCTTGCAGACTTTTATGGCCGCCGGGGCGCTTTAACTGTTAAATTGGTGACAAAAAAATGCCCTATTATTATCCTATGCAAATTGACATTTAAATGACTAAAAATTGCCTGCTCTGCGCAGAACTTCACCAAATCGGCTGGGCATGTGCGCCGCATTATTGTAAAGACGCGTGCAAACTTTGGCGGAGATCGGGCCCTCCAACTGTTAAACTGGTGAAAAACAAATGCCCTATATTATCCTATGCAAAATGACATTTAAATGACTAAAAATTGCCTGCTTTGTGCAGAACTTCACCAAATCGGCTGAGCATGTGCGCCGCATTATTGTAAAGACGCGTGCAAACTTTGGCGGAGATCGGGCCATCAGTAGAGGCATACCAGTTTAAAAGGTAAAAAAATAAATAAATAAAAACACCCCATTTTCATGATAAATGAGCTGAAAATGCAAAAATTGACCTTTGACCTCTGCGATGCACATGTCACCAGGCTTGATAAAGTTTTAGCAACCAGCAGCTCAAAACTCAAGTGCTCAAACCCTATGGTCTATTTTTTATAGGCCTTTTTATACCCTTTTTATTGCCTTTTTATTAGGGGCCAAGCACCGAAGGTGCGGAGGCACCTATTGAAACCGTTGTCGCACTTTCTTCTTCCGCCATGGAGGTCTATGGCAGCCCATAGAACCGATTGCGGGAAAGTTGTAACGATTTGACATTCTGATAGAGGGCAGTCCCAACATTAAATACACCAATTTTGGTGTCTCCAACTCAATCCCTCTAGCGCCACCACCTGTCCAAAGTTGCACTCATGTTTATGCTAATAACTTTTGAACCTTAAGGGCTAGAAACAAAATTCTTGTTTCCTCAGATTTCTGAGCTCCTGCCAATCCGAAAGCACCCTATGACGTCATTTCCGACATTATATGTTTCCCGCCATTTTGAATTTCCCCAAAATCCTACTTTTGCGAACTCGTCCTAGACTGTTCGTCCGATTTGCATGAAAATTGAACCAGATCATCTTCAGCCAGTGTCGACAAAAAGTTATGGAATTCAAGTTGATTCGTCAAATCTTTTCCGTTAAACGCGCAAACAAATTTTACGTAGCGCTTGCGAAAACAGACGTATGGCTGTATCTCCGCAACGCTTTATCGTATTCAGACCAAACTTGGTACATGTCGGCACAAGCATGTCTTGAGGCAACCTGCTGCGTTTCGGCGCAGCGCCACCTACTGGCCCGGAGATAGGAAAAATGGCTATTTTTGCTTTTTTTTGCTGAACCGTTTGCCCAAAAATCACAAAAGTGGTCTCGTCAGATTCGAGACGTCATGCCGAGTCGACTGATGTCCAATTTTACCATGTCGGCCATTTTGGCTGTCGGCCATCTTGAATTATGTGCCAAAATGCTGTATTTTATGAACGCATGAACGGATTGTTACGAAACTCGGCATGGGTCATCACCACGATGCCCTGAAGTAGCCTGAGAAGTTTCGAAACAGCGCCACCTAGTTGAGATTTTTTTTAAAAAGTGCTTATAACTTTGGGTGTGGTTGACTTATTTTCACGGGACTCATCTCCTTAGACTCCTGAATCGTTGCCGAGTCCAACGATACCACACTTGCCAGGTTTCTGCGTATGGTTTGTGCACCGTTGTAATTTAGCGCTTTAAGAAAATTAGCCGATATCTTCGAAACCACTGGTCCGATCGAGACGAAACCAGCGTCAGAAGTTCGGAAACATAGGTCGCTAGGCACAGTCGTGAGGCCAAATCTCAAAATTTTGATAGTAAGGGGTAGTAAAATCCAATCAAAGTCAGGCGTCAGGCTGAAACCCTATTGGAACTGTTCATTTCCCCATGATGCATCATTTTCCAGCTAAAACTGCTCGGGCAGACCAAACCGTAAGTCGTAGAGACTTGAAACTTTCAGGGCTGGTAGTACTCACAACCACTGCAGACGTCACCGAAGCCCGCCCCGATCGGCCTGACGGGGGCGCTACAGCGATCAAAAGTACGAAACGGCGACCAAAAGTACGAAACGGCTCATAACTCCTCAGCCGTAAGGCTTAGCCTCGAGTGTCTTATATTGCTGGAATCCTTGGCTCGAGACGGACAAAATGCATGCCCCGGATTGGCTCGGAATAGTGGGAAAAAATTCGCGTATTTCGGGTTTTTTGCAAAACCTACTTTTGCCAACTAGTCCTAGGTTTTTGGCCCAACCGGAACCAAACCAGCACAGCGAGATTCTCTGGAGTCTAATTGTCAAAAGTCATTTAAAAAACCCGGAAATTTGGGTTCCTGGACCCTAAAGGCAGCCAAAACGTTGGAAGGGGGAGTAGCCCCTTTTACTAAATTGGCTAAAACTCGTGAACGGAATGAGGTATTTTCACCAAACTCAGCACGCCTATGTAAGAGCTCATTCTGTGGCCAAGTGAAAAAGGACGTGGGGACCGGCCACTTGGTGGCGCTATAATGGTTAAAAAGGGGTCAAAATGATGTATTTCTATGGAAAATCCCATTAAAGGCCTGAAAGCGGCCCTCTTCCTGCCTGATTGGCATACAGCTTTACGAAATCACGCGTGCGCATGCGTCACGTGACCCTAAAGAGGCTTGCAGACTTTTATGGCCGCCGGGGCGCTTTAACTGTTAAATTGGTGACAAAAAAATGCCCTATTATTATCCTATGCAAATTGACATTTAAATGACTAAAAATTGCCTGCTCTGCGCAGAACTTCACCAAATCGGCTGGGCATGTGCGCCGCATTATTGTAAAGACGCGTGCAAACTTTGGCGGAGATCGGGCCCTCCAACTGTTAAACTGGTGAAAAACAAATGCCCTATATTATCCTATGCAAAATGACATTTAAATGACTAAAAATTGCCTGCTTTGTGCAGAACTTCACCAAATCGGCTGAGCATGTGCGCCGCATTATTGTAAAGACGCGTGCAAACTTTGGCGGAGATCGGGCCATCAGTAGAGGCATACCAGTTTAAAAGGTAAAAAAATAAATAAATAAAAACACCCCATTTTCATGATAAATGAGCTGAAAATGCAAAAATTGACCTTTGACCTCTGCGATGCACATGTCACCAGGCTTGATAAAGTTTTAGCAACCAGCAGCTCAAAACTCAAGTGCTCAAACCCTATGGTCTATTTTTTATAGGCCTTTTTATACCCTTTTTATTGCCTTTTTATTAGGGGCCAAGCACCGAAGGTGCGGAGGCACCTATTGAAACCGTTGTCGCACTTTCTTCTTCCGCCATGGAGGTCTATGGCAGCCCATAGAACCGATTGCGGGAAAGTTGTAACGATTTGACATTCTGATAGAGGGCAGTCCCAACATTAAATACACCAATTTTGGTGTCTCCAACTCAATCCCTCTAGCGCCACCACCTGTCCAAAGTTGCACTCATGTTTATGCTAATAACTTTTGAACCTTAAGGGCTAGAAACAAAATTCTTGTTTCCTCAGATTTCTGAGCTCCTGCCAATCCGAAAGCACCCTATGACGTCATTTCCGACATTATATGTTTCCCGCCATTTTGAATTTCCCCAAAATCCTACTTTTGCGAACTCGTCCTAGACTGTTCGTCCGATTTGCATGAAAATTGAACCAGATCATCTTCAGCCAGTGTCGACAAAAAGTTATGGAATTCAAGTTGATTCGTCAAATCTTTTCCGTTAAACGCGCAAACAAATTTTACGTAGCGCTTGCGAAAACAGACGTATGGCTGTATCTCCGCAACGCTTTATCGTATTCAGACCAAACTTGGTACATGTCGGCACAAGCATGTCTTGAGGCAACCTGCTGCGTTTCGGCGCAGCGCCACCTACTGGCCCGGAGATAGGAAAAATGGCTATTTTTGCTTTTTTTTGCTGAACCGTTTGCCCAAAAATCACAAAAGTGGTCTCGTCAGATTCGAGACGTCATGCCGAGTCGACTGATGTCCAATTTTACCATGTCGGCCATTTTGGCTGTCGGCCATCTTGAATTATGTGCCAAAATGCTGTATTTTATGAACGCATGAACGGATTGTTACGAAACTCGGCATGGGTCATCACCACGATGCCCTGAAGTAGCCTGAGAAGTTTCGAAACAGCGCCACCTAGTTGAGATTTTTTTTAAAAAGTGCTTATAACTTTGGGTGTGGTTGACTTATTTTCACGGGACTCATCTCCTTAGACTCCTGAATCGTTGCCGAGTCCAACGATACCACACTTGCCAGGTTTCTGCGTATGGTTTGTGCACCGTTGTAATTTAGCGCTTTAAGAAAATTAGCCGATATCTTCGAAACCACTGGTCCGATCGAGACGAAACCAGCGTCAGAAGTTCGGAAACATAGGTCGCTAGGCACAGTCGTGAGGCCAAATCTCAAAATTTTGATAGTAAGGGGTAGTAAAATCCAATCAAAGTCAGGCGTCAGGCTGAAACCCTATTGGAACTGTTCATTTCCCCATGATGCATCATTTTCCAGCTAAAACTGCTCGGGCAGACCAAACCGTAAGTCGTAGAGACTTGAAACTTTCAGGGCTGGTAGTACTCACAACCACTGCAGACGTCACCGAAGCCCGCCCCGATCGGCCTGACGGGGGCGCTACAGCGATCAAAAGTACGAAACGGCGACCAAAAGTACGAAACGGCTCATAACTCCTCAGCCGTAAGGCTTAGCCTCGAGTGTCTTATATTGCTGGAATCCTTGGCTCGAGACGGACAAAATGCATATCTCGGATTTGCTCGCCCTTCAGGCACCAATTTCGAGATATTTTAGGTTTTTTGTAAAACCTACTTTTGCAAATTACTCCCAGCTTATTTGACTGATCGGAACCAAACCACTGCAGAAATGTTCTCTGGAGAGAGACTATCAATAATTATAAAAAAAAAAAAAACATTTTGATTTATGGTTGCTAAGGGGAGCCAAAATGTTTGATGTGACAGGGACCTTATTTAATAAAATGGCTATAACTTGTGAACAGAACGAGATATTTCCACCAAATTAAGGTCACGTGTGAGTGAGATCAGTCTGAGATCACATGAAAAAAATCGCAACGATTGATCACTTGGTGGCGCTATAACAGGGGAAAAACTCATGAAACTGGCAATATACGCACCCAAACATTAGTCAGATGAAAATGGGCATTCATTGTCTTTATCCTTGGTGCCATGATAGTCTATGAGGACAATGGCGTATCACAAACAAAGCATACTTCATTGGCGCAATGCCCTGAAGGAGCCTGAGAATTTTCAAGCCAGTGTTTTTTCACAGTATTCACCTCATTAGACTCCTGAATCCTTGCCGAGTCCAATAATACCAAACATTCCTGGTTTCACCTTATGGTTTGTAAAAAGGTGTACTTTAGCACCTAAAAAACCTTTGCGAATGTAGGAAACAGTTAGTCCAATTAAAACAAAACCACAATAGGAAATTCTGAATACTTACATAGGTCAATAGCTAAACAATAATGACCAAAACAAAGCCAAAATTTTGGAAGAAAAAAAAAATCCAATCAATGCAGCCCATGCTCTCAAATATATTTTGCTATAACTTTAAAAGAAAGTTAGATATTTACAACAAATTTGACATATATTTATGGACCCCTTTGAGGACACCTAAAAAAGCTATGATATTATATTTTTCCTTAGTTAATTTACCCATGAATGCTCTTTCCCATCTATGATCTAAGTTTATTTGTTTATTTGGATTCCCATTAGCCAATACCTAGGCAGTGACTACTCTTCCTGAGGTCCCAAAAAGTAAAAAATACAAAACTACATTGAAGCTGCAAGAGGAATAAAAGGGTCCTCGCAACTGTGCCACCACTACCTTGTGGTTGTAGGAACACAGAGCACGGTGGGCAATATGCATTTAAGTATATAAAAATAGGAGGACTATATCAATCATTTGTATTTACCACACTTCCTGCTACTGGGCTGTATTCTGATCAGAGGGTGGACCTGTGCCAGGACATGACCAATGCATCCCTGAAATGTCTGAAGAGAGTGTGTCAATTAAACTCTGCCCTGTAAATGCAGACTCGAAAAGACATCCTTATAAACCTGTCTCCGGCACGACAACTGTAATCCATCAAATGATCTTACGAATATCTATTTATCTAATATGACTTCTGAACTGTAATGTTGCCAGTTTAAAAGGTAAAAAATAATCATACACTGTTATACGCAAAATAATAATCATACACTGTTTGTTCGTCGGCCAGAGGAGAACTGGCACCCCGACTTAGCCTGGTTTCTCCCAAGATTTTTTTATCTCCATCCTGGCCCTGAAGGAGTTTTGGTTCCTTGCCACCGTTGCATTTGGGTTGGCTTGCTCAGTTGGGGAAACCTAAATTTCAACTATATTACTGATCTGCCCGCATTGACACTACATGATAATTGAAATTAGCTGGATAACATCACCATTTTCAACAGAGCAGTTGTACAAAATCTGTTGCATTATTTTCCTGTTAAAACTGTGAAGCTGCTTTGAAACTGGACTTGTTAAAAGTGCTATATAAATAAAGGCGACTTGACCAGCTAGTGGCACTATGAATAACTAAAATTTTGCCGAAACATCAGACTTTGTCAGGATACCACGGACATGTTCAACAAAACTCAAGATCTTTGAAATTTAACATCATTAAGTCTATTAACTATTAGACTGACCAAATATGATGTTGTTTTGGTTCAATCTTAATAAGTAGTTAATCATAATTTACTCTTGCCCACAGGTGACAATATAACTGACTAAATATTGACATGTAGACCAGCCATCAGTGCTCGGGCCCTAATTAAATCCACAACAATAAAATGAAACATACAAATCCCATTAAATGTCCCTTCCTTTTAAAATTCATTTTACTTCTTAAAATATGTAATATCTAATAGTAGTTCATTCTATATTTTCATTCCGATCGAGACGAAACCAGCGCCGGAAGTTCGGAAACATAGGTCGATAGCTATACACTAATTCCCAAATGTCAAAATATTGATAGTAAGGGGTAGTAAAATCCAATCAAAGTCAGGTGTCAGTCATTTTTTACGTGTTTTTTTCATACAACTGTTTATAACTCCAAAACAAAATGAGATATTTTCACCAAACTCGACACACATATGTATGGGCTCACTCTGAGGACATATAAAAAATGGTGGGATTGTGCCTCTTGGTGGCGCTATAATAGAACCAAACATGAAATTCCCATTGACTTCAATGCAGTATTAGGGTATAAAATGCATATGCTATACTTTACGAATGCATTAGTGTATAATTACAAAACTCAGTATGTGTCTTCCGCTCTATGTCCTGAAGGTACTCAAAAAGTTTTCGGGCAGCGCCACCTTGTGGTCAAAAGTTGTAATAAAGTGTACAAAAATGCTAATAACTTTTGATTAAATTAGCCTATTGCAATGAGACTGGTTATAAATCATTCTATGGCTCATGCCGAGAACATAGATACCAATTTTTCCCATATTTGGCAAACCTCTCTCCCCTCTATCTTGTTATTGGTTAAAAACCTACTTTTTCAAACTCATCCTAGACCGTTTCTCCAATTTTCACCAAAATTAAATCGTATCGTCTCCAGACCATGTGAACAAATAATTATGGATTTCGTGTTGATAGACAAAACAGCTGTATCTCTGCAATGCTTTGACATATTGACACCAAACTTTGCATGTGTCATTGTCTCCTCAATCTGACTACACCACATCAGTTTAGTAACAGTGCCACCTATTGGTCGAAAATGATAAACCATTAAATCATTATTATAGACTGTATTTAAAATTGTACTGCTTTTTTGCCTAAAATCAACTTAATAATTCTTTAATGGCTCATTGTTGCAGTTGGTTTGACACTTCCAGCCATGCTGGCATGTCTTGTTATTAGGGGCCAAGCACCGAAGGTGCGGAGGCACCTATTGAAATCGTTAGTGTTCCTATTATTAGGGGCCAAGCACCGAAGGTGCGGAGGCACCTATTGAAATCGTTAGTGTTCCTATTATTAGGGGCCAAGCACCGAAGGTGCGGAGGCACCTATTGAAATCGTTAGTGTTCCTATTATTAGGGGCCAAGCACCGAAGGTGCGGAGGCACCTATTGAAATTGTTAGTGTTCCTATTATTATTCTGCTTCTTCTTCTTTTTCCGCCATAGGAGTCTCTGGCAGCCCATAGAACCGTATGGTAAAAAGTTGTGAAATTTGGCACACTCATAGAGGCCAGTCTGAGCTGTCACTATAGCAAATTTGGTGCCTCTAACTCAATCCCTCTAGCGCCACCACCTGTCCAAAGTTTCACTCATATTTATGCTTATAACTTTTGACCCCTAAGGGCTAGAAACAAAATTCTTTTTTCATCGGATTCCTTGGCTCAAGCCGATTCGATTTCACCCTATGATGTCATTTTCCGGTATGCAAATTTTCCCGCCATTTTGAATTTTCTGAAAAACCTACTTTTTCGAACTCCTCCTAGGCCGTTGCTCCGATTTTCACGAAAATTGAAACAGATCATCTTCAGAGCATGTTGACAAAAAGTTATGGAATTCAAGTTGATTCGTCCAATCGTTTTCAATAAACGCACAAACAAATTTTACGTGGAGGTTGCAAAAACACACTAAAGGCTATATCTCCACAACGCTTTATCGTATTCAAACCAAACTTGGTACATGTCATCACAAGCATGACCTGAAGCAACATGCAGCGTTTCGGCGCAGCGCCACCTACTGGTCCGGAGATACGAAAAATGCATATTTTGGCTTATAACTTCTGAACCGTTTATCCAAAAATCATAAAATTGGTCTCATTAGATTCAGGGCGTCATGCCGAGTCGACTGATATCCAATTTTACCATGTCGGCCATTTTGGATGTCAGCCATTTTGAATTATGTGCAAAAATGCTGTATTTTATGAACGCATGAACGGATTGTTACGAAACTTGGTATGGGTCATCACCACGATGCCCTGAAGTAGCCTGAGAAGTTTCGAAACAGCGCCACCTAGTGGAGAATTTTTTTTTTCAAACGCTTATAACTTTGGGTGTGGTTGACATATTTTGATGGGAGTGTGTTTTTTGGTCTCCTGAATCCTTGCCGACTCCAACGATACCAGACTTGCCAGGTTTCGGCATATGGTTTGCGCAGAGTTGTAATTTAGTGCTTAAAAAACATTTGCTGATATCTTCGAAACCGCTAGTCCGATCGAGACGAAACCAGCCTCAGAAGTTCGGAAACATAGGTCGATAGCTATACGCTAATGCCCAAATCTCAAAATATTGATAGTAAGGGGTAGTAAAATCCAATCAAAGTCAGGTGTCAGTCCTTTTTTACGTGTTTTTTCATATAAATGTCTATAACTCCAAAACAAAATGAGATATTTTCACCAAACTTGACACACATATGTATGGGCTCACTATGAGGACACATAAAAAAATTGGTGGGATTGTGCCTCTTGGTGGCGCTATAATAAAACAAAACATGAAATTCCCATTGACTTCAATGCAGTATTATGGTTTAAAATGCTAATGCTATAATTTAAGAATGCATTAGCGTATCGTTACAAAACTCGGTATGTGTCTTCCGCTCCATGTCCTGAAGATACTCAAAAAGTTTCGGGGTAGCGCCACCTTGTGGTCAAAAGTTGTAATAAAATGTACAGAAATGCGAATAACTTTTGATTAAATTAACCCATTGTAATGAAACTGGTCATAATACAGTCAATGGCTCATGCCGAGAACATGGATACCAATTGTGCCATATTTTGCAAACCTATCTGTCCTCCGTCTTGTTATTTGTTAAAAACCTACTTTTTCAAACTCATCCTAGACCGTTTGTCCGATTTTCACCAAAATTGATCCGTATCGTCTTCAGACCATGCTGACAAATAGTTATGGATTTCGGATTGATAGACAAAACAGTTTTCATATACCACTGCAACAGAGTTGAGCCATGATGCAAAAATTACTCTTGAGGCTGTATCTCTGCAATGCTTTGACATATTGACACCAAACTTTGCATGTGTCATTGTCATCTCAATCTGACTAAACCACATCAGTTTCGTAACAGTGACACCTATTGGTCGAAAGTGATAAACCATTAAACCATTATTATTGACTGTATTTAAAATTTTACTGCTATTTTGCCTAAAATCAACTTAATAGGTCCTTAATGGCTCATTGTTGCAGTTGGCTTGAGACTTCCAGCCATGCTGGCATGTCTTGTCTTCTTCTTTGCGCTTGGCCCCGATAATGGCTGCTTGCAGCTATATTTAGGGGCCAAGCACCGAAGGTGCGGAGGCACCTATTGAAATCGTTAGTGTTCCTATTATTAGGGGCCAAGCACCGAAGGTGCGGAGGCACCTATTGAAATCGTTAGTGTTCCTATTATTATTATTCTGCTTCTTCTTCTTCTTCTTCTTCTTCTTCTTCTTCCGCCATAGGAGTCTCTGGCAGCCCATAGAACCGTATGGTAAAAAGTTGTGAAATTTGGCACACTCATAGAGGCCAGTCTGAGCTGTCACTATAGCAAATTTGGTGCCTCTAACTCAATCCCTCTAGCGCCACCACCTGTCCAAAGTTTCACTCATATTTATGCTTATAACTTTTGACCCCTAAGGGCTAGAAACAAAATTCTTTTTTCATCGGATTCCTTGGCTCAAGCCGATTCGATTTCACCCTATGATGTCATTTTCCGGTATGCAAATTTTCCCGCCATTTTGAATTTTCTGAAAAACCTACTTTTTCGAACTCCTCCTAGGCCGTTGCTCCGATTTTCACGAAAATTGAAACAGATCATCTTCAGAGCATGTTGACAAAAAGTTATGGAATTCAAGTTGATTCGTCCAATCGTTTTCAATAAACGCACAAACAAATTTTACGTGGAGGTTGCAAAAACACACTAAAGGCTATAACTCCGCAACGCTTTATCGTATTCAAACCAACCTTGGTACATGTCATCACAAGCATGACTTGAAGCAACATGCAGCGTTTCGGCGCAGCGCCACCTACCTGTCCGGAGATACGAAAAATGCCTATTTTGGCTTATAACTTCTGAACCGTTTATCCAAAAATCATAAAATTGGTCTCATTAGATTCAGGGCGTCATGCCGAGTCGACTGATATCCAATTTTACCATGTCGGCCATTTTGGATGTCGGCCATTTTGAATTATGTGCAAAAATGCTGTATTTTATGAACGCATGAACAGATTGTTATGAAACTTGGTATGGGTCATCACCACGATGCCCTGAAGTAGCCTGAGAAGTTTCGAAACAGCGCCACCTAGTGGAGAATTTTTTTTTTCAAACGCTTATAACTTTGGGTGTGGTTGACATATTTTGATGGGAGTGTGTTTTTTGGTCTCCTGAATCCTTGCCGACTCCAACGATACCAGACTTGCCAGGTTTCGGCATATGGTTTGCGCAGAGTTGTAATTTAGTGCTTAAAAAACATTTGCTGATATCTTCGAAACCGCTAGTCCGATCGAGACGAAACCAGCCTCAGAAGTTCGGAAACATAGGTCGATAGCTATACGCTAATGCCCAAATCTCAAAATATTGATAGTAAGGGGTAGTAAAATCCAATCAAAGTCAGGTGTCAGTCATTTTTTACGTGTTTTTTCATATAAATGTCTATAACTCCAAAACAAAATGAAATATTTTCACCAAACTTGACACACATATGTATGGGCTCACTACGAGGACACATAAAAAAATTGGTGGGATTGTGCCTCTTGGTGGCGCTATAATAAAACAAAACATGAAATTCCCATTGACTTCAATGCAGTATTACGGTTTAAAATGCTAATGCTATAATTTAAGAATGCACTAGTGTATCATTACAAAACTCGGTATGTGTCTTCCGCTCTATGTCCCGAAGATATTCAAAAAGTTTCGGGGCAGCGCCACCTTGTGGTCAAAAGTTGTAATAAAATGTACAAAAATGCTAATAACTTTTTATTAAATTAGCCTATTGTAATGAGACTGGTCATAATACATTCATTGGCTCATGCCGAGAAGATAGATACCAATTTTGCCATATTTTGCAAACATATCTGTGCTCCATCTTGTTATTTGTTAAAAATCTACTTTTTCAAACTCATCCTAGACCGTTTGTCCGATTTTCACCAAAATTGATCCGTATCGTCTTCAGACCATGCTGACAAATAGTTATGGATTTCGGATTGATAGACAAAACAGTTTTCATATACCACTGCAACAGAGTTGAGCCATGATGCAAAAATTACTCTTGAGGCTGTATCTCTGCAATGCTTTGACATATTGACACCAAACTTTGCATGTGTCATTGTCATCTCAATCTGACTAAACCACATCAGTTTCGTAACAGTGACACCTATTGGTCGAAAGTGATAAACCATTAAACCATTATTATTGACTGTATTTAAAATTTGACTGCTATTTTGCCTAAAATCAACTTAATAGGTCCTTAATGGCTCATTGTTGCAGTTGGCTTGAGACTTCCAGCCATGCTGGCATGTCTTGTCTTCTTCTTTGCGCTTGGCCCCGATAATGGCTGCTTGCAGCTATATTTAGGGGCCAAGCACCGAAGGTGCGGAGGCACCTATTGAAATCGTTAGTGTTCCTATTATTATTATTCTGCTTCTTCCGCCATAGGAGTCTCTGGCAGCCCATAGAACCGTATGGTAAAAAGTTGTGAAATTTGGCACACTCATAGAGGCCAGTCTGAGCTGTCACTATAGCAAATTTGGTGCCTCTAACTCAATCCCTCTAGCGCCACCACCTGTCCAAAGTTTCACTCATATTTATGCTTATAACTTTTGACCCCTAAGGGCTAGAAACAAAATTCTTTTTTCATCGGATTCCTTGGCTCAAGCCGATTCGATTTCACCCTATGATGTCATTTTCCGGTATGCAAATTTTCCCGCCATTTTGAATTTTCTGAAAAACCTACTTTTTCGAACTCCTCCTAGGCCGTTGCTCCGATTTTCACGAAAATTGAAACAGATCATCTTCAGAGCATGTTGACAAAAAGTTATGGAATTCAAGTTGATTCGTCCAAACGTTTTCAATAAACGCACAAACAAATTTTACGTGGAGGTTGCAAAAACACACTAAAGGCTATATCTCCGCAACGCTTTATCGTATTCAAACCAACCTTGGTACATGTCATCACAAGCATGACTTGAAGCAACATGCAGCGTTTCGGCGCAGCGCCACCTACCTGTCCGGAGATACGAAAAATGCCTATTTTGGCTTATAACTTCTGAACCGTTTATCCAAAAATCATAAAATTGGTCTCATTAGATTCAGGGCGTCATGCCGAGTCGACTGATATCCAATTTTACCATGTCGGCCATTTTGGATGTCGGCCATTTTGAATTATGTGCAAAAATGCTGTATTTTATGAACGCATGAACAGATTGTTATGAAACTTGGTATGGGTCATCACCACGATGCCCTGAAGTAGCCTGAGAAGTTTCGAAACAGCGCCACCTAGTGGAGAATTTTTTTTTTCAAACGCTTATAACTTTGGGTGTGGTTGACATATTTTGATGGGAGTGTGTTTTTTGGTCTCCTGAATCCTTGCCGACTCCAACGATACCAGACTTGCCAGGTTTCGGCATATGGTTTGCGCAGAGTTGTAATTTAGTGCTTAAAAAACATTTGCTGATATCTTCGAAACCGCTAGTCCGATCGAGACGAAACCAGCCTCAGAAGTTCGGAAACATAGGTCGATAGCTATACGCTAATGCCCAAATCTCAAAATATTGATAGTAAGGGGTAGTAAAATCCAATCAAAGTCAGGTGTCAGTCATTTTTTACGTGTTTTTTCATATAAATGTCTATAACTCCAAAACAAAATGAAATATTTTCACCAAACTTGACACACATATGTATGGGCTCACTACGAGGACACATAAAAAAATTGGTGGGATTGTGCCTCTTGGTGGCGCTATAATAAAACAAAACATGAAATTCCCATTGACTTCAATGCAGTATTACGGTTTAAAATGCTAATGCTATAATTTAAGAATGCACTAGTGTATCATTACAAAACTCGGTATGTGTCTTCCGCTCTATGTCCCGAAGATATTCAAAAAGTTTCGGGGCAGCGCCACCTTGTGGTCAAAAGTTGTAATAAAATGTACAAAAATGCTAATAACTTTTGATTAAATTAGCCTATTGTAATGAGACTGGTCATAATACATTCATTGGCTCATGCCGAGAAGATAGATACCAATTTTGCCATATTTTGCAAACATATCTGTGCTCCATCTTGTTATTTGTTAAAAATCTACTTTTTCAAACTCATCCTAGACCGTTTGTCCGATTTTCACCAAAATTGATCCGTATCGTCTTCAGACCATGCTGACAAATACTTATGGATTTCGGATTGATAGACAAAACAGTTTTCATATACCACTGCAACAGAGTTGAGCCATGATGCAAAAATTACTCTTGAGGCTGTATCTCTGCAATGCTTTGACATATTGACACCAAACTTTGCATGTGTCATTGTCATCTCAATCTGACTAAACCACATCAGTTTCGTAACAGTGACACCTATTGGTCGAAAGTGATAAACCATTAAACCATTATTATTGACTGTATTTAAAATTTGACTGCTATTTTGCCTAAAATCAACTTAATAGGTCCTTAATGGCTCATTGTTGCAGTTGGCTTGAGACTTCCAGCCATGCTGGCATGTCTTGTCTTCTTCTTTGCGCTTGGCCCCGATAATGGCTGCTTGCAGCTATATTTATTATTCTGCTTCTTCTTCTTCTTCTTCTTTTTCTTCCGCCATAGGAGTCTCTGGCAGCCCATAGAACCGTATGGTAAAAAGTTGTGAAATTTGGCACACTCATAGAGGCCAGTCTGAGCTGTCACTATAGCAAATTTGGTGCCTCTAACTCAATCCCTCTAGCGCCACCACCTGTCCAAAGTTTCACTCATATTTATGCTTATAACTTTTGACCCCTAAGGGCTAGAAACAAAATTCTTTTTTCATCGGATTCCTTGGCTCAAGCCGATTCGATTTCACCCTATGATGTCATTTTCCGGTATGCAAATTTTCCCGCCATTTTGAATTTTCTGAAAAACCTACTTTTTCGAACTCCTCCTAGGCCGTTGCTCCGATTTTCACGAAAATTGAAACAGATCATCTTCAGAGCATGTTGACAAAAAGTTATGGAATTCAAGTTGATTCGTCCAATCGTTTTCAATAAACGCACAAACAAATTTTACGTGGAGGTTGCAAAAACACACTAAAGGCTATATCTCCACAACGCTTTATCGTATTCAAACCAAACTTGGTACATGTCATCACAAGCATGACCTGAAGCAACATGCAGCGTTTCGGCGCAGCGCCACCTACTGGTCCGGAGATACGAAAAATGCATATTTTGGCTTATAACTTCTGAACCATTTATCCAAAAATCATAAAATTGGTCTCATTAGATTCAGGGCGTCATGCTGAGTCGACTGATATCCAATTTTACCATGTCGGCCATTTTGGATGTCGGCCATTTTGAATTATGTGCAAAAATGCTGTATTTTATGAACGCATGAACGGATTGTTACGAAACTTGGTATGGGTCATCACCACGATGCCCTGAAGTAGCCTGAGAAGTTTCGAAACAGCGCCACCTAGTGGAGAATTTTTTTTTTCAAACGCTTATAACTTTGGGTGTGGTTGACATATTTTGATGGGAGTGTGTTTTTTGGTCTCCTGAATCCTTGCCGACTCCAACGATACCAGACTTGCCAGGTTTCGGCATATGGTTTGCGCAGAGTTGTAATTTAGTGCTTAAAAAACATTTGCTGATATCTTCGAAACCGCTAGTCCGATCGAGACGAAACCAGCCTCAGAAGTTCGGAAACATAGGTCGATAGCTATACGCTAATGCCCAAATCTCAAAATATTGATAGTAAGGGGTAGTAAAATCCAATCAAAGTCAGGTGTCAGTCCTTTTTTACGTGTTTTTTCATATAAATGTCTATAACTCCAAAACAAAATGAGATATTTTCACCAAACTTGACACACATATGTATGGGCTCACTATGAGGACACATAAAAAAATTGGTGGGATTGTGCCTCTTGGTGGCGCTATAATAAAACAAAACATGAAATTCCCATTGACTTCAATGCAGTATTATGGTTTAAAATGCTAATGCTATAATTTAAGAATGCATTAGCGTATCGTTACAAAACTCGGTATGTGTCTTCCGCTCCATGTCCCGAAGATACTCAAAAAGTTTCGGGGTAGCGCCACCTTGTGGTCAAAAGTTGTAATAAAATGTACAGAAATGCGAATAACTTTTGATTAAATTAACCCATTGTAATGAAACTGGTCATAATACAGTCAATGGCTCATGCCGAGAACATGGATACCAATTGTGCCATATTTTGCAAACCTATCTGTCCTCCGTCTTGTTATTTGTTAAAAACCTACTTTTTCAAACTCATCCTAGACCGTTTGTCCGATTTTCACCAAAATTGATCCGTATCGTCTTCAGACCATGCTGACAAATAGTTATGGATTTCGGATTGATAGACAAAACAGTTTTCATATACCACTGCAACAGAGTTGAGCCATGATGCAAAAATTACTCTTGAGGCTGTATCTCTGCAATGCTTTGACATATTGACACCAAACTTTGCATGTGTCATTGTCATCTCAATCTGACTAAACCACATCAGTTTCGTAACAGTGACACCTATTGGTCGAAAGTGATAAACCATTAAACCATTATTATTGACTGTATTTAAAATTTGACTGCTATTTTGCCTAAAATCAACTTAATAGGTCCTTAATGGCTCATTGTTGCAGTTGGCTTGAGACTTCCAGCCATGCTGGCATGTCTTGTCTTCTTCTTTGCGCTTGGCCCCGATAATGGCTGCTTGTTAGGGGCCAAGCACCGAAGGTGCGGAGGCACCTATTGAAATCGTTAGTGTTCCTATTATTATTATTCTGCTTCTTCTTCTTCCGCCATAGGAGTCTCTGGCAGCCCATAGAACCGTATGGTAAAAAGTTGTGAAATTTGGCACACTCATAGAGGCCAGTCTGAGCTGTCACTATAGCAAATTTGGTGCCTCTAACTCAATCCCTCTAGCGCCACCACCTGTCCAAAGTTTCACTCATATTTATGCTTATAACTTTTGACCCCTAAGGGCTAGAAACAAAATTCTTTTTTCATCGGATTCCTTGGCTCAAGCCGATTCGATTTCACCCTATGATGTCATTTTCCGGTATGCAAATTTTCCCGCCATTTTGAATTTTCTGAAAAACCTACTTTTTCGAACTCCTCCTAGGCCGTTGCTCCGATTTTCACGAAAATTGAAACAGATCATCTTCAGAGCATGTTGACAAAAAGTTATGGAATTCAAGTTGATTCGTCCAATCGTTTTCAATAAACGCACAAACAAATTTTACGTGGAGGTTGCAAAAACACACTAAAGGCTATATCTCCGCAACGCTTTATCGTATTCAAACCAACCTTGGTACATGTCATCACAAGCATGACTTGAAGCAACATGCAGCGTTTCGGCGCAGCGCCACCTACCTGTCCGGAGATACGAAAAATGCCTATTTTGGCTTATAACTTCTGAACCGTTTATCCAAAAATCATAAAATTGGTCTCATTAGATTCAGGGCGTCATGCCGAGTCGACTGATATCCAATTTTACCATGTCGGCCATTTTGGATGTCGGCCATTTTGAATTATGTGCAAAAATGCTGTATTTTATGAACGCATGAACAGATTGTTATGAAACTTGGTATGGGTCATCACCACGATGCCCTGAAGTAGCCTGAGAAGTTTCGAAACAGCGCCACCTAGTGGAGAATTTTTTTTTTCAAACGCTTATAACTTTGGGTGTGGTTGACATATTTTGATGGGAGTGTGTTTTTTGGTCTCCTGAATCCTTGCCGACTCCAACGATACCAGACTTGCCAGGTTTCGGCATATGGTTTGCGCAGAGTTGTAATTTAGTGCTTAAAAAACATTTGCTGATATCTTCGAAACCGCTAGTCCGATCGAGACGAAACCAGCCTCAGAAGTTCGGAAACATAGGTCGATAGCTATACGCTAATGCCCAAATCTCAAAATATTGATAGTAAGGGGTAGTAAAATCCAATCAAAGTCAGGTGTCAGTCCTTTTTTACGTGTTTTTTCATATAAATGTCTATAACTCCAAAACAAAATGAGATATTTTCACCAAACTTGACACACATATGTATGGGCTCACTATGAGGACACATAAAAAAATTGGTGGGATTGTGCCTCTTGGTGGCGCTATAATAAAACAAAACATGAAATTCCCATTGACTTCAATGCAGTATTACGGTTTAAAATGCTAATGCTATAATTTAAGAATGCACTAGTGTATCATTACAAAACTCGGTATGTGTCTTCCGCTCTATGTCCCGAAGATATTCAAAAAGTTTCGGGGCAGCGCCACCTTGTGGTCAAAAGTTGTAATAAAATGTACAAAAATGCTAATAACTTTTGATTAAATTAGCCTATTGTAATGAGACTGGTCATAATACATTCATTGGCTCATGCCGAGAAGATAGATACCAATTTTGCCATATTTTGCAAACATATCTGTGCTCCGTCTTGTTATTTGTTAAAAATCTACTTTTTCAAACTCATCCTAGACCGTTTGTCCGATTTTCACCAAAATTGATCCGTATCGTCTTCAGACCATGCTGACAAATACTTATGGATTTCGGATTGATAGACAAAACAGTTTTCATATACCACTGCAACAGAGTTGAGCCATGATGCAAAAATTACTCTTGAGGCTGTATCTCTGCAATGCTTTGACATATTGACACCAAACTTTGCATGTGTCATTGTCATCTCAATCTGACTAAACCACATCAGTTTCGTAACAGTGACACCTATTGGTCGAAAGTGATAAACCATTAAACCATTATTATTGACTGTATTTAAAATTTGACTGCTATTTTGCCTAAAATCAACTTAATAGGTCCTTAATGGCTCATTGTTGCAGTTGGCTTGAGACTTCCAGCCATGCTGGCATGTCTTGTCTTCTTCTTTGCGCTTGGCCCCGATAATGGCTGCTTGCAGCTATATTTATTATTCTGCTTCTTCTTCTTCCGCCATAGGAGTCTCTGGCAGCCCATAGAACCGTATGGTAAAAAGTTGTGAAATTTGGCACACTCATAGAGGCCAGTCTGAGCTGTCACTATAGCAAATTTGGTGCCTCTAACTCAATCCCTCTAGCGCCACCACCTGTCCAAAGTTTCACTCATATTTATGCTTATAACTTTTGACCCCTAAGGGCTAGAAACAAAATTCTTTTTTCATCGGATTCCTTGGCTCAAGCCGATTCGATTTCACCCTATGATGTCATTTTCCGGTATGCAAATTTTCCCGCCATTTTGAATTTTCTGAAAAACCTACTTTTTCGAACTCCTCCTAGGCCGTTGCTCCGATTTTCACGAAAATTGAAACAGATCATCTTCAGAGCATGTTGACAAAAAGTTATGGAATTCAAGTTGATTCGTCCAATCGTTTTCAATAAACGCACAAACAAATTTTACGTGGAGGTTGCAAAAACACACTAAAGGCTATATCTCCGCAACGCTTTATCGTATTCAAACCAACCTTGGTACATGTCATCACAAGCATGACTTGAAGCAACATGCAGCGTTTCGGCGCAGCGCCACCTACCTGTCCGGAGATACGAAAAATGCCTATTTTGGCTTATAACTTCTGAACCGTTTATCCAAAAATCATAAAATTGGTCTCATTAGATTCAGGGCGTCATGCCGAGTCGACTGATATCCAATTTTACCATGTCGGCCATTTTGGATGTCGGCCATTTTGAATTATGTGCAAAAATGCTGTATTTTATGAACGCATGAACAGATTGTTATGAAACTTGGTATGGGTCATCACCACGATGCCCTGAAGTAGCCTGAGAAGTTTCGAAACAGCGCCACCTAGTGGAGAATTTTTTTTTTCAAACGCTTATAACTTTGGGTGTGGTTGACATATTTTGATGGGAGTGTGTTTTTTGGTCTCCTGAATCCTTGCCGACTCCAACGATACCAGACTTGCCAGGTTTCGGCATATGGTTTGCGCAGAGTTGTAATTTAGTGCTTAAAAAACATTTGCTGATATCTTCGAAACCGCTAGTCCGATCGAGACGAAACCAGCCTCAGAAGTTCGGAAACATAGGTCGATAGCTATACGCTAATGCCCAAATCTCAAAATATTGATAGTAAGGGGTAGTAAAATCCAATCAAAGTCAGGTGTCAGTCATTTTTTACGTGTTTTTTCATATAAATGTCTATAACTCCAAAACAAAATGAAATATTTTCACCAAACTTGACACACATATGTATGGGCTCACTACGAGGACACATAAAAAAATTGGTGGGATTGTGCCTTTTGGTGGCGCTATAATAAAACAAAACATGAAATTCCCATTGACTTCAATGCAGTATTACGGTTTAAAATGCTAATGCTATAATTTAAGAATGCACTAGTGTATCGTTACAAAACTCGGTATGTGTCTTCCGCTCTATGTCCCGAAGATATTCAAAAAGTTTCGGGGCAGCGCCACCTTGTGGTCAAAAGTTGTAATAAAATGTACAAAAATGCTAATAACTTTTGATTAAATTAGCCTATTGTAATGAGACTGGTCATAATACATTCATTGGCTCATGCCGAGAAGATAGATACCAATTTTGCCATATTTTGCAAACATATCTGTGCTCCATCTTGTTATTTGTTAAAAATCTACTTTTTCAAACTCATCCTAGACCGTTTGTCCGATTTTCACCAAAATTGATCCGTATCGTCTTCAGACCATGCTGACAAATACTTATGGATTTCGGATTGATAGACAAAACAGTTTTCATATACCACTGCAACAGAGTTGAGCCATGATGCAAAAATTACTCTTGAGGCTGTATCTCTGCAATGCTTTGACATATTGACACCAAACTTTGCATGTGTCATTGTCATCTCAATCTGACTAAACCACATCAGTTTCGTAACAGTGACACCTATTGGTCGAAAGTGATAAACCATTAAACCATTATTATTGACTGTATTTAAAATTTGACTGCTATTTTGCCTATAATCAACTTAATAGGTCCTTAATGGCTCATTGTTGCAGTTGGCTTGAGACTTCCAGCCATGCTGGCATGTCTTGTCTTCTTCTTTGCGCTTGGCCCCGATAATGGCTGCTTGCAGCTATATTTAGGGGCCAAGCACCGAAGGTGCGGAGGCACCTATTGAAATTGTTAGTGTTCCTATTATTAGGGGCCAAGCACCGAAGGTGCGGAGGCACCTATTGAAATCGTTAGTGTTCCTATTATTAGGGGCCAAGCACCGAAGGTGCGGAGGCACCTATTGAAATCGTTAGTGTTCCTATTATTATTATTCTTCTTCTTTTTCCGCCATAGGAGTCTCTGGCAGCCCATAGAACCGTATGGTAAAAAGTTGTGAAATTTGGCACACTCATAGAGGCCAGTCTGAGCTGTCACTATAGCAAATTTGGTGCCTCTAACTCAATCCCTCTAGCGCCACCACCTGTCCAAAGTTTCACTCATATTTACGCTTATAACTTTTGACCCCTAAGGGCTAGAAACAAAATTCTTTTTTCATCGGATTCCTTGGCTCAAGCCGATTCGATTTCACCCTATGATGTCATTTTCCGGTATGCAAATTTTCCCGCCATTTTGAATTTTCTGAAAAACCTACTTTTTCGAACTCCTCCTAGGCCGTTGCTCCGATTTTCACGAAAATTGAAACAGATCATCTTCAGAGCATGTTGACAAAAAGTTATGGAATTCAAGTTGATTCGTCCAATCGTTTTCAATAAACGCACAAACAAATTTTACGTGGAGGTTGCAAAAACACACTAAAGGCTATATCTCCGCAACGCTTTATCGTATTCAAACCAACCTTGGTACATGTCATCACAAGCATGACTTGAAGCAACATGCAGCGTTTCGGCGCAGCGCCACCTACCTGTCCGGAGATACGAAAAATGCCTATTTTGGCTTATAACTTCTGAACCGTTTATCCAAAAATCATAAAATTGGTCTCATTAGATTCAGGGCGTCATGCCGAGTCGACTGATATCCAATTTTACCATGTCGGCCATTTTGGATGTCGGCCATTTTGAATTATGTGCAAAAATGCTGTATTTTATGAACGCATGAACAGATTGTTATGAAACTTGGTATGGGTCATCACCACGATGCCCTGAAGTAGCCTGAGAAGTTTCGAAACAGCGCCACCTAGTGGAGAATTTTTTTTTTCAAACGCTTATAACTTTGGGTGTGGTTGACATATTTTGATGGGAGTGTGTTTTTTGGTCTCCTGAATCCTTGCCGACTCCAACGATACCAGACTTGCCAGGTTTCGGCATATGGTTTGCGCAGAGTTGTAATTTAGTGCTTAAAAAACATTTGCTGATATCTTCGAAACCGCTAGTCCGATCGAGACGAAACCAGCCTCAGAAGTTCGGAAACATAGGTCGATAGCTATACGCTAATGCCCAAATCTCAAAATATTGATAGTAAGGGGTAGTAAAATCCAATCAAAGTCAGGTGTCAGTCCTTTTTTACGTGTTTTTTCATATAAATGTCTATAACTCCAAAACAAAATGAGATATTTTCACCAAACTTGACACACATATGTATGGGCTCACTACGAGGACACATAAAAAAATTGGTGGGATTGTGCCTCTTGGTGGCGCTATAATAAAACAAAACATGAAATTCCCATTGACTTCAATGCAGTATTACGGTTTAAAATGCTAATGCTATAATTTAAGAATGCACTAGTTTATCATTACAAAACTCGGTATGTGTCTTCCGCTCTATGTCCCGAAGATATTCAAAAAGTTTCGGGGCAGCGCCACCTTGTGGTCAAAAGTTGTAATAAAATGTACAAAAATGCTAATAACTTTTGATTAAATTAGCCTATTGTAATGAGACTGGTCATAATACATTCATTGGCTCATGCCGAGAAGATAGATACCAATTTTGCCATATTTTGCAAACATATCTGTGCTCCATCTTGTTATTTGTTAAAAATCTACTTTTTCAAACTCATCCTAGACCGTTTGTCCGATTTTCACCAAAATTGATCCGTATCGTCTTCAGACCATGCTGACAAATACTTATGGATTTCGGATTGATAGACAAAACAGTTTTCATATACCACTGCAACAGAGTTGAGCCATGATGCAAAAATTACTCTTGAGGCTGTATCTCTGCAATGCTTTGACATATTGACACCAAACTTTGCATGTGTCATTGTCATCTCAATCTGACTAAACCACATCAGTTTCGTAACAGTGACACCTATTGGTCGAAAGTGATAAACCATTAAACCATTATTATTGACTGTATTTAAAATTTGACTGCTATTTTGCCTAAAATCAACTTAATAGGTCCTTAATGGCTCATTGTTGCAGTTGGCTTGAGACTTCCAGCCATGCTGGCATGTCTTGTCTTCTTCTTTGCGCTTGGCCCCGATAATGGCTGCTTGCAGCTATATTTATTATTCTGCTTCTTCTTCCGCCATAGGAGTCTCTGGCAGCCCATAGAACCGTATGGTAAAAAGTTGTGAAATTTGGCACACTCATAGAGGCCAGTCTGAGCTGTCACTATAGCAAATTTGGTGCCTCTAACTCAATCTCTCTAGCGCCACCACCTGTCCAAAGTTTCACTCATATTTATGCTTATAACTTTTGACCCCTAAGGGCTAGAAACAAAATTCTTTTTTCATCGGATTCCTTGGCTCAAGCCGATTCGATTTCACCCTATGATGTCATTTTCCGGTATGCAAATTTTCCCGCCATTTTGAATTTTCTGAAAAACCTACTTTTTCGAACTCCTCCTAGGCCGTTGCTCCGATTTTCACGAAAATTGAAACAGATCATCTTCAGAGCATGTTGACAAAAAGTTATGGAATTCAAGTTGATTCGTCCAATCGTTTTCAATAAACGCACAAACAAATTTTACGTGGAGGTTGCAAAAACACACTAAAGGCTATATCTCCGCAACGCTTTATCGTATTCAAACCAACCTTGGTACATGTCATCACAAGCATGACTTGAAGCAACATGCAGCGTTTCGGCGCAGCGCCACCTACCTGTCCGGAGATACGAAAAATGCCTATTTTGGCTTATAACTTCTGAACCGTTTATCCAAAAATCATAAAATTGGTCTCATTAGATTCAGGGCGTCATGCCGAGTCGACTGATATCCAATTTTACCATGTCGGCCATTTTGGATGTCGGCCATTTTGAATTATGTGCAAAAATGCTGTATTTTATGAACGCATGAACAGATTGTTATGAAACTTGGTATGGGTCATCACCACGATGCCCTGAAGTAGCCTGAGAAGTTTCGAAACAGCGCCACCTAGTGGAGAATTTTTTTTTTCAAACGCTTATAACTTTGGGTGTGGTTGACATATTTTGATGGGAGTGTGTTTTTTGGTCTCCTGAATCCTTGCCGACTCCAACGATACCAGACTTGCCAGGTTTCGGCATATGGTTTGCGCAGAGTTGTAATTTAGTGCTTAAAAAACATTTGCTGATATCTTCGAAACCGCTAGTCCGATCGAGACGAAACCAGCCTCAGAAGTTCGGAAACATAGGTCGATAGCTATACGCTAATGCCCAAATCTCAAAATATTGATAGTAAGGGGTAGTAAAATCCAATCAAAGTCAGGTGTCAGTCCTTTTTTACGTGTTTTTTCATATAAATGTCTATAACTCCAAAACAAAATGAAATATTTTCACCAAACTTGACACACATATGTATGGGCTCACTACGAGGACACATAAAAAAATTGGTGGGATTGTGCCTCTTGGTGGCGCTATAATAAAACAAAACATGAAATTCCCATTGACTTCAATGCAGTATTACGGTTTAAAATGCTAATGCTATAATTTAAGAATGCACTAGTGTATCATTACAAAACTCGGTATGTGTCTTCCGCTCTATGTCCCGAAGATATTCAAAAAGTTTCGGGGCAGCGCCACCTTGTGGTCAAAAGTTGTAATAAAATGTACAAAAATGCTAATAACTTTTGATTAAATTAGCCTATTGTAATGAGACTGGTCATAATACATTCATTGGCTCATGCCGAGAAGATAGATACCAATTTTGCCATATTTTGCAAACATATCTGTGCTCCATCTTGTTATTTGTTAAAAATCTACTTTTTCAAACTCATCCTAGACCGTTTGTCCGATTTTCACCAAAATTGATCCGTATCGTCTTCAGACCATGCTGACAAATACTTATGGATTTCGGATTGATAGACAAAACAGTTTTCATATACCACTGCAACAGAGTTGAGCCATGATGCAAAAATTACTCTTGAGGCTGTATCTCTGCAATGCTTTGACATATTGACACCAAACTTTGCATGTGTCATTGTCATCTCAATCTGACTAAACCACATCAGTTTCGTAACAGTGACACCTATTGGTCGAAAGTGATAAACCATTAAACCATTATTATTGACTGTATTTAAAATTTGACTGCTATTTTGCCTAAAATCAACTTAATAGGTCCTTAATGGCTCATTGTTGCAGTTGGCTTGAGACTTCCAGCCATGCTGGCATGTCTTGTCTTCTTCTTTGCGCTTGGCCCCGATAATGGCTGCTTGCAGCTATATTTATTATTCTGCTTCTTCTTCTTCTTCTTCCGCCATAGGAGTCTCTGGCAGCCCATAGAACCGTATGGTAAAAAGTTGTGAAATTTGGCACACTCATAGAGGCCAGTCTGAGCTGTCACTATAGCAAATTTGGTGCCTCTAACTCAATCCCTCTAGCGCCACCACCTGTCCAAAGTTTCACTCATATTTATGCTTATAACTTTTGACCCCTAAGGGCTAGAAACAAAATTCTTTTTTCATCGGATTCCTTGGCTCAAGCCGATTCGATTTCACCCTATGATGTCATTTTCCGGTATGCAAATTTTCCCGCCATTTTGAATTTTCTGAAAAACCTACTTTTTCGAACTCCTCCTAGGCCGTTGCTCCGATTTTCACGAAAATTGAAACAGATCATCTTCAGAGCATGTTGACAAAAAGTTATGGAATTCAAGTTGATTCGTCCAATCGTTTTCAATAAACGCACAAACAAATTTTACGTGGAGGTTGCAAAAACACACTAAAGGCTATATCTCCGCAACGCTTTATCGTATTCAAACCAACCTTGGTACATGTCATCACAAGCATGACTTGAAGCAACATGCAGCGTTTCGGCGCAGCGCCACCTACCTGTCCGGAGATACGAAAAATGCCTATTTTGGCTTATAACTTCTGAACCGTTTATCCAAAAATCATAAAATTGGTCTCATTAGATTCAGGGCGTCATGCCGAGTCGACTGATATCCAATTTTACCATGTCGGCCATTTTGGATGTCGGCCATTTTGAATTATGTGCAAAAATGCTGTATTTTATGAACGCATGAACAGATTGTTATGAAACTTGGTATGGGTCATCACCACGATGCCCTGAAGTAGCCTGAGAAGTTTCGAAACAGCGCCACCTAGTGGAGAATTTTTTTTTTCAAACGCTTATAACTTTGGGTGTGGTTGACATATTTTGATGGGAGTGTGTTTTTTGGTCTCCTGAATCCTTGCCGACTCCAACGATACCAGACTTGCCAGGTTTCGGCATATGGTTTGCGCAGAGTTGTAATTTAGTGCTTAAAAAACATTTGCTGATATCTTCGAAACCGCTAGTCCGATCGAGACGAAACCAGCCTCAGAAGTTCGGAAACATAGGTCGATAGCTATACGCTAATGCCCAAATCTCAAAATATTGATAGTAAGGGGTAGTAAAATCCAATCAAAGTCAGGTGTCAGTCATTTTTTACGTGTTTTTTCATATAAATGTCTATAACTCCAAAACAAAATGAAATATTTTCACCAAACTTGACACACATATGTATGGGCTCACTACGAGGAAACATAAAAAAATTGGTGGGATTGTGCCTCTTGGTGGCGCTATAATAAAACAAAACATGAAATTCCCATTGACTTCAATGCAGTATTACGGTTTAAAATGCTAATGCTATAATTTAAGAATGCACTAGTGTATCGTTACAAAACTCGGTATGTGTCTTCCGCTCTATGTCCCGAAGATATTCAAAAAGTTTCGGGGCAGCGCCACCTTGTGGTCAAAAGTTGTAATAAAATGTACAAAAATGCTAATAACTTTTGATTAAATTAGCCTATTGTAATGTGACTGGTCATAATACATTCATTGGCTCATGCCGAGAAGATAGATACCAATTTTGCCATATTTTGCAAACATATCTGTGCTCCATCTTGTTATTTGTTAAAAATCTACTTTTTCAAACTCATCCTAGACCGTTTGTCCGATTTTCACCAAAATTGATCCGTATCGTCTTCAGACCATGCTGACAAATACTTATGGATTTCGGATTGATAGACAAAACAGTTTTCATATACCACTGCAACAGAGTTGAGCCATGATGCAAAAATTACTCTTGAGGCTGTATCTCTGCAATGCTTTGACATATTGACACCAAACTTTGCATGTGTCATTGTCATCTCAATCTGACTAAACCACATCAGTTTCGTAACAGTGACACCTATTGGTCGAAAGTGATAAACCATTAAACCATTATTATTGACTGTATTTAAAATTTGACTGCTATTTTGCCTAAAATCAACTTAATAGGTCCTTAATGGCTCATTGTTGCAGTTGGCTTGAGACTTCCAGCCATGCTGGCATGTCTTGTCTTCTTCTTTGCGCTTGGCCCCGATAATGGCTGCTTGCAGCTATATTTATTATTCTGCTTCTTCCGCCATAGGAGTCTCTGGCAGCCCATAGAACCGTATGGTAAAAAGTTGTGAAATTTGGCACACTCATAGAGGCCAGTCTGAGCTGTCACTATAGCAAATTTGGTGCCTCTAACTCAATCCCTCTAGCGCCACCACCTGTCCAAAGTTTCACTCATATTTATGCTTATAACTTTTGACCCCTAAGGGCTAGAAACAAAATTCTTTTTTCATCGGATTCCTTGGCTCAAGCCGATTCGATTTCACCCTATGATGTCATTTTCCGGTATGCAAATTTTCCCGCCATTTTGAATTTTCTGAAAAACCTACTTTTTCGAACTCCTCCTAGGCCGTTGCTCCGATTTTCACGAAAATTGAAACAGATCATCTTCAGAGCATGTTGACAAAAAGTTATGGAATTCAAGTTGATTCGTCCAATCGTTTTCAATAAACGCACAAACAAATTTTACGTGGAGGTTGCAAAAACACACTAAAGGCTATATCTCCGCAACGCTTTATCGTATTCAAACCAAACTTGGTACATGTCATCACAAGCATGACCTGAAGCAACATGCAGCGTTTCGGCGCAGCGCCACCTACTGGTCCGGAGATACGAAAAATGCATATTTTGGCTTATAACTTCTGAACCGTTTATCCAAAAATCATAAAATTGGTCTCATTAGATTCAGGGCGTCATGCCGAGTCGACTGATATCCAATTTTACCATGTCGGCCATTTTGGATGTCGGCCATTTTGAATTATGTGCAAAAATGCTGTATTTTATGAACGCATGAACAGATTGTTATGAAACTTGGTATGGGTCATCACCACGATGCCCTGAAGTAGCCTGAGAAGTTTCGAAACAGCGCCACCTAGTGGAGAATTTTTTTTTTCAAACGCTTATAACTTTGGGTGTGGTTGACATATTTTGATGGGAGTGTGTTTTTTGGTCTCCTGAATCCTTGCCGACTCCAACGATACCAGACTTGCCAGGTTTCGGCATATGGTTTGCGCAGAGTTGTAATTTAGTGCTTAAAAAACATTTGCTGATATCTTCGAAACCGCTAGTCCGATCGAGACGAAACCAGCCTCAGAAGTTCGGAAACATAGGTCGATAGCTATACGCTAATGCCCAAATCTCAAAATATTGATAGTAAGGGGTAGTAAAATCCAATCAAAGTCAGGTGTCAGTCATTTTTTACGTGTTTTTTCATATAAATGTCTATAACTCCAAAACAAAATGAAATATTTTCACCAAACTTGACACACATATGTATGGGCTCACTATGAGGACACATAAAAAAATTGGTGGGATTGTGCCTCTTGGTGGCGCTATAATAAAACAAAACATGAAATTCCCATTGACTTCAATGCAGTATTATGGTTTAAAATGCTAATGCTATAATTTACGAATGCATTAGCGTATCGTTACAAAACTCGGTATGTGTCTTCCGCTCCATGTCCTGAAGATACTCAAAAAGTTTCGGGGTAGCGCCACCTTGTGGTCAAAAGTTGTAATAAAATGTACAGAAATGCAAATAACTTTTGATTAAATTAACCCATTGTAATGAAACTGGTCATAATACAGTCAATGGCTCATGCCGAGAACATGGATACCAATTGTGCCATATTTTGCAAACCTATCTGTCCTCCGTCTTGTTATTTGTTAAAAACCTACTTTTTCAAACTCATCCTAGACCGTTTGTCCGATTTTCACCAAAATTGAACCGTATCGTCTTTAGACCATGCCGACAAATAGTTATGGATTTCATGTTGATAGACAAAACAGTTTTCATATACCACTGCAACAGAGTTGAGCCATGATGCAAAAATGACTCTTGAGGCTGTATCTCTGCAATGCTTTGACATATTGACACCAAACTTTGCATGTGTCATTGTCATCTCAATCTGACTAAACCACATCAGTTTCGTAACAGTGACACCTATTGGTCGAAAGTGATAAACCATTAAACCATTATTATTGACTGTATTTAAAATTTGACTGCTATTTTGCCTAAAATCAACTTAATAGGTCCTTAATGGCTCATTGTTGCAGTTGGCTTGAGACTTCCAGCCATGCTGGCATGTCTTGTCTTCTTCTTTGCGCTTGGCCCCGATAATGGCTGCTTGCAGCTATATTTATTATTCTGCTTCTTCTTCCGCCATAGGAGTCTCTGGCAGCCCATAGAACCGTATGGTAAAAAGTTGTGAAATTTGGCACACTCATAGAGGCCAGTCTGAGCTGTCACTATAGCAAATTTGGTGCCTCTAACTCAATCTCTCTAGCGCCACCACCTGTCCAAAGTTTCACTCATATTTATGCTTATAACTTTTGACCCCTAAGGGCTAGAAACAAAATTCTTTTTTCATCGGATTCCTTGGCTCAAGCCGATTCGATTTCACCCTATGATGTCATTTTCCGGTATGCAAATTTTCCCGCCATTTTGAATTTTCTGAAAAACCTACTTTTTCAAACTCCTCCTAGGCCGTTGCTCCGATTTTCACGAAAATTGAAACAGATCATCTTCAGAGCATGTTGACAAAAAGTTATGGAATTCAAGTTGATTCGTCCAATCGTTTTCAATAAACGCACAAACAAATTTTACGTGGAGGTTGCAAAAACACACTAAAGGCTATATCTCCGCAACGCTTTATCGTATTCAAACCAACCTTGGTACATGTCATCACAAGCATGACTTGAAGCAACATGCAGCGTTTCGGCGCAGCGCCACCTACCTGTCCGGAGATACGAAAAATGCCTATTTTGGCTTATAACTTCTGAACCGTTTATCCAAAAATCATAAAATTGGTCTCATTAGATTCAGGGCGTCATGCCGAGTCGACTGATATCCAATTTTACCATGTCGGCCATTTTGGATGTCGGCCATTTTGAATTATGTGCAAAAATGCTGTATTTTATGAACGCATGAACAGATTGTTATGAAACTTGGTATGGGTCATCACCACGATGCCCTGAAGTAGCCTGAGAAGTTTCGAAACAGCGCCACCTAGTGGAGAATTTTTTTTTTCAAACGCTTATAACTTTGGGTGTGGTTGACATATTTTGATGGGAGTGTGTTTTTTGGTCTCCTGAATCCTTGCCGACTCCAACGATACCAGACTTGCCAGGTTTCGGCATATGGTTTGCGCAGAGTTGTAATTTAGTGCTTAAAAAACATTTGCTGATATCTTCGAAACCGCTAGTCCGATCGAGACGAAACCAGCCTCAGAAGTTCGGAAACATAGGTCGATAGCTATACGCTAATGCCCAAATCTCAAAATATTGATAGTAAGGGGTAGTAAAATCCAATCAAAGTCAGGTGTCAGTCATTTTTTACGTGTTTTTTCATATAAATGTCTATAACTCCAAAACAAAATGAAATATTTTCACCAAACTTGACACACATATGTATGGGCTCACTACGAGGACACATAAAAAAATTGGTGGGATTGTGCCTCTTGGTGGCGCTATAATAAAACAAAACATGAAATTCCCATTGACTTCAATGCAGTATTACGGTTTAAAATGCTAATGCTATAATTTAAGAATGCACTAGTGTATCGTTACAAAACTCGGTATGTGTCTTCCGCTCTATGTCCCGAAGATATTCAAAAAGTTTCGGGGCAGCGCCACCTTGTGGTCAAAAGTTGTAATAAAATGTACAAAAATGCTAATAACTTTTGATTAAATTAGCCTATTGTAATGAGACTGGTCATAATACATTCATTGGCTCATGCCGAGAAGATAGATACCAATTTTGCCATATTTTGCAAACATATCTGTGCTCCGTCTTGTTATTTGTTAAAAATCTACTTTTTCAAACTCATCCTAGACCGTTTGTCCGATTTTCACCAAAATTGATCCGTATCGTCTTCAGACCATGCTGACAAATACTTATGGATTTCGGATTGATAGACAAAACAGTTTTCATATACCACTGCAACAGAGTTGAGCCATGATGCAAAAATTACTCTTGAGGCTGTATCTCTGCAATGCTTTGACATATTGACACCAAACTTTGCATGTGTCATTGTCATCTCAATCTGACTAAACCACATCAGTTTCGTAACAGTGACACCTATTGGTCGAAAGTGATAAACCATTAAACCATTATTATTGACTGTATTTAAAATTTGACTGCTATTTTGCCTAAAATCAACTTAATAGGTCCTTAATGGCTCATTGTTGCAGTTGGCTTGAGACTTCCAGCCATGCTGGCATGTCTTGTCTTCTTCTTTGCGCTTGGCCCCGATAATGGCTGCTTGCAGCTATATTTATTATTATTATTATTAGGGGCCAAGCACCGAAGGTGCGGAGGCACCTATTGAAATCGTTAGTGTTCCTATTATTATTATTCTGCTTCTTCTTCTTCTTCTTCTTCTTCTTCTTCTTCTTCTTCTTCCGCCATAGGAGTCTCTGGCAGCCCATAGAAGCGTATGGTAAAAAGTTGTGAAATTTGGCACACTCATAGAGGCCAGTCTGAGCTGTCACTATAGCAAATTTGGTGCCTCTAACTCAATCCCTCTAGCGCCACCACCTGTCCAAAGTTTCACTCATATTTATGCTTATAACTTTTGACCCCTAAGGGCTAGAAACAAAATTCTTTTTTCATCGGATTCCTTGGCTCAAGCCGATTCGATTTCACCCTATGATGTCATTTTCCGGTATGCAAATTTTCCCGCCATTTTGAATTTTCTGAAAAACCTACTTTTTCGAACTCCTCCTAGGCCGTTGCTCCGATTTTCACGAAAATTGAAACAGATCATCTTCAGAGCATGTTGACAAAAAGTTATGGAATTCAAGTTGATTCGTCCAATCGTTTTCAATAAACGCACAAACAAATTTTACGTGAGGGTTGCAAAAACACACTAAAGGCTATATCTCCGCAACGCTTTATCGTATTCAAACCAACCTTGGTACATGTCATCACAAGCATGACTTGAAGCAACATGCAGCGTTTCGGCGCAGCGCCACCTACCTGTCCGGAGATACGAAAAATGCCTATTTTGGCTTATAACTTCTGAACCGTTTATCCAAAAATCATAAAATTGGTCTCATTAGATTCAGGGCGTCATGCCGAGTCGACTGATATCCAATTTTACCATGTCGGCCATTTTGGATGTCGGCCATTTTGAATTATGTGCAAAAATGCTGTATTTTATGAACGCATGAACAGATTGTTATGAAACTTGGTATGGGTCATCACCACGATGCCCTGAAGTAGCCTGAGAAGTTTCGAAACAGCGCCACCTAGTGGAGAATTTTTTTTTTCAAACGCTTATAACTTTGGGTGTGGTTGACATATTTTGATGGGAGTGTGTTTTTTGGTCTCCTGAATCCTTGCCGACTCCAACGATACCAGACTTGCCAGGTTTCGGCATATGGTTTGCGCAGAGTTGTAATTTAGTGCTTAAAAAACATTTGCTGATATCTTCGAAACCGCTAGTCCGATCGAGACGAAACCAGCCTCAGAAGTTCGGAAACATAGGTCGATAGCTATACGCTAATACCCAAATCTCAAAATATTGATAGTAAGGGGTAGTAAAATCCAATCAAAGTCAGGTGTCAGTCCTTTTTTACGTGTTTTTTCATATAAATGTCTATAACTCCAAAACAAAATGAGATATTTTCACCAAACTTGACACACATATGTATGGGCTCACTATGAGGACACATAAAAAAATTGGTGGGATTGTGTCTCTTGGTGGCGCTATAATAAAACAAAACATGAAATTCCCATTGACTTCAATGCAGTATTATGGTTTAAAATGCTAATGCTATAATTTAAGAATGCATTAGCGTATCGTTACAAAACTCGGTATGTGTCTTCCGCTCCATGTCCTGAAGATACTCAAAAAGTTTCGGGGTAGCGCCACCTTGTGGTCAAAAGTTGTAATAAAATGTACAGAAATGCGAATAACTTTTGATTAAATTAACCCATTGTAATGAAACTGGTCATAATACAGTCAATGGCTCATGCCGAGAACATGGATACCAATTGTGCCATATTTTGCAAACCTATCTGTCCTCCGTCTTGTTATTTGTTAAAAACCTACTTTTTCAAACTCATCCTAGACCGTTTGTCCGATTTTCACCAAAATTGATCCGTATCGTCTTCAGACCATGCTGACAAATAGTTATGGATTTCGGATTGATAGACAAAACAGTTTTCATATACCACTGCAACAGAGTTGAGCCATGATGCAAAAATTACTCTTGAGGCTGTATCTCTGCAATGCTTTGACATATTGACACCAAACTTTGCATGTGTCATTGTCATCTCAATCTGACTAAACCACATCAGTTTCGTAACAGTGACACCTATTGGTCGAAAGTGATAAACCATTAAACCATTATTATTGACTGTATTTAAAATTTGACTGCTATTTTGCCTAAAATCAACTTAATAGGTCCTTAATGGCTCATTGTTACAGTTGGCTTGAGACTTCCAGCCATGCTGGCATGTCTTGTCTTCTTCTTTGCGCTTGGCCCCGATAATGGCTGCTTGCAGCTATATTTATTATTATTATTCTTCCGCTCACAAGTCTATGGCAGCCCATAGAACCGCTCGCGGGAACATGATGAAATCTGGCACACATATAAAGGACAGTCACAACTGTCAATATATCAAAATTTGAGTCTCTAACTCAATCCCTCTAGCGCCACCAACAGTCCAAAGTTGCGTTCATGTTTATGCTAATAACTCCTGAACTAAAAGGGCTAGAAACAAAATCCAAATTTCCTCTGACTCCTTGGCTCAAGCCGATTCGATTGCACCCTATGACGTCGTTTTGCGTCATAAAAATTACCCGCCATTTTTAATTTTCAAAAAAACCTACTTTTCCGAACTCTTCCTAGACGGTTCGTCTGAGTTGCACGAAAATTGAACCAGATCATCTTCAGTCCATGTTGACAAAAAGTTATGGAATTCAAGTTGATTCTTCAAATCGTTTACGAAAAATGTGCGAACAAATTTTACGTAGAGGTTGCAAAAAAAACTAAAGGCTATATCTCTGCAACGCTTTATCGTATTCAAACCAAACTTGGCACATGTCATCACAAGCATGACCTGAGGCAACATGCAGCGTTTCGGCGCAGTGCACCCTACTGGTCCGGAGATACAAAAAAGGGCTATTTTGGCTTATAACTTCTAAACCGTTTATCCAAAAATCATAAAATGTATCTCCTTAGATACGGGGAGTCATGTCGAGTCAACTGATATCCAAGTTTACTAGGTCTGCCTTTTTGGCTGTCGGCCATTTTGATTTATGTGCTAAAATGCTGTATTTTATGAACGCATGAACGGATTGTTACGAAACTTGGTATGGGTCATAAGCACAATGCCCTGAAGTAGCCTGAGAAGTTTCGAAACAGCGCCACCTAGTGGAGAATTTTTTTCCCCCAAATGCTTATAACTTTGGCTGTGGTTGACATATTTGGATGGGAGTAACTTTTTTTGTCTCCTGAATCCTTGCCGAGTCCAACGATATCAGACTTGCCAGGTTTCAGCGTATGGTTTGCGCAGCGTTGTAATTTAGTGCTTAAAAAACATAAGCTGATATCTTCAAAACCGCTAGTCCGATCGAGACGAAACCAGCCTCAGAAGTTCGGAAACATAGGTCGATAGATAAAGGCAAAAGCCCAAATCTCAAAATATTGATAGTAAGGGGTAGTAAAATCCAATCAAAGTCAGGTGTCAGTCATTTTTTACGTGTTTTTTCATGTAAATGTTTATAACTCCAAAACAAAATGAGATATTTTTACCAAACTGGACACGTATGTGTATGGGCTCATTCTGAGGACAAATTAAAAAAATGGTGGCACTGTGGCTCTTGGTGGCGCTATAATAGAACAAAACATGAAATTCCCATTGACTTCAATGCAGTATTAGGGAATAAAATGCTAACGTTACACTTAACAAATGCATTAGTGTATCATTACAAAACTCGGTATGTGTCTTCTGCTCCATGCCCTGAAGGTACTCAAAAAGTTTTCGGGCAGCGCCACCTTGTGGTCAAAAGTTGTAATAAGGTGTACAAAATGCTAATAACTTTTGATTAAATTAGCCTATTTTAATGAGACTGGTCACATTCATTGGCTCCTGCCGAGAACATAGATACCAATTTTGTCCATATTTGGCAAAGCTCTCTGCCCTCTATCTTGTTATTGGTTAAAAACACACTTTTTCAAACTCGTCCTAGACCGTTTGTCCGATTTTCACCAAAATTGAATCGTATCGTCTCCAGACCATGTGAACAAATAATTATGGATTTCGTGTTGATAGACAAAACAGTTGTCATATACCACTGCAACAAATTTGAGCTATGATGCAAAAATGACTCTTGAGGCTGTATCTCTGCAATGCTTTGACATATTGAGACCAAACTTTGCATGTGTCATTTCCACCTTAGTTTGATTACACCACATCAGTTTCGTAACAGTGCCACCTTTTGGTCGAAAATGATAAACTATTAAATCATTATTATTGAATGTATTTAAAATTGTACTGCTTTTTTTGCCCAAAATCAACTTAAGTTGTTAATGGCTCATTGTTGCAGTTGGTCTTATACTCCTAGCTAGCTATGCTGGCATGTCTTAGGGTCTTCATTTCGCTTGGCCCCGACAATTGCTGCTTGCAGCTATATTTCTGCTTCTTCTTCTTCTTCTTCTTCTTCTTCTTCTTCTTCTTCCGCCATAGGAGTCTCTGGCAGCCCATAGAACCGTATGGTAAAAAGTTGTGAAATTTGGCACACTCATAGAGGCCAGTCTGAGCTGTCACTATAGCAAATTTGGTGCCTCTAACTCAATCCCTCTAGCGCCACCACCTGTCCAAAGTTTCACTCATATTTATGCTTATAACTTTTGACCCCTAAGGGCTAGAAACAAAATTCTTTTTTCATCGGATTCCTTGGCTCAAGCCGATTCGATTTCACCCTATGATGTCATTTTCCGGTATGCAAATTTTCCCGCCATTTTGAATTTTCTGAAAAACCTACTTTTTCGAACTCCTCCTAGGCCGTTGCTCCGATTTTCACGAAAATTGAAACAGATCATCTTCAGAGCATGTTGACAAAAAGTTATGGAATTCAAGTTGATTCGTCCAATCGTTTTCAATAAACGCACAAACAAATTTTACGTGGAGGTTGCAAAAACACACTAAAGGCTATATCTCCGCAACGCTTTATCGTATTCAAACCAACCTTGGTACATGTCATCACAAGCATGACTTGAAGCAACATGCAGCGTTTCGGCGCAGCGCCACCTACTGGTCCGGAGATACGAAAAATGCCTATTTTGGCTTATAACTTCTGAACCGTTTATCCAAAAATCATAAAATTGGTCTCATTAGATTCAGGGCGTCATGCCGAGTCGACTGATATCCAATTTTACCATGTCGGCCATTTTGGATGTCGGCCATTTTGAATTATGTGCAAAAATGCTGTATTTTATGAACGCATGAACAGATTGTTATGAAACTTGGTATGGGTCATCACCACGATGCCCTGAAGTAGCCTGAGAAGTTTCGAAACAGCGCCACCTAGTGGAGAATTTTTTTTTTCAAACGCTTATAACTTTGGGTGTGGTTGACATATTTTGATGGGAGTGTGTTTTTTGGTCTCCTGAATCCTTGCCGACTCCAACGATACCAGACTTGCCAGGTTTCGGCATATGGTTTGCGCAGAGTTGTAATTTAGTGCTTAAAAAACATTTGCTGATATCTTCGAAACCGCTAGTCCGATCGAGACGAAACCAGCCTCAGAAGTTCGGAAACATAGGTCGATAGCTATACGCTAATGCCCAAATCTCAAAATATTGATAGTAAGGGGTAGTAAAATCCAATCAAAGTCAGGTGTCAGTCCTTTTTTACGTGTTTTTTCATATAAATGTCTATAACTCCAAAACAAAATGAGATATTTTCACCAAACTTGACACACATATGTATGGGCTCACTATGAGGACACATAAAAAAATTGGTGGGATTGTGCCTCTTGGTGGCGCTATAATAAAACAAAACATGAAATTCCCATTGACTTCAATGCAGTATTACGGTTTAAAATGCTAATGCTATAATTTAAGAATGCACTAGTGTATCATTACAAAACTCGGTATGTGTCTTCCGCTCTATGTCCCGAACATATTCAAAAAGTTTCGGGGCAGCGCCACCTTGTGGTCAAAAGTTGTAATAAAATGTACAAAAATGCTAATAACTTTTGATTAAATTAGCCTATTGTAATGAGACTGGTCATAATACATTCATTGGCTCATGCCGAGAAGATAGATACCAATTTTGCCATATTTTGCAAACATATCTGTGCTCCATCTTGTTATTTGTTAAAAATCTACTTTTTCAAACTCATCCTAGACCGTTTGTCCGATTTTCACCAAAATTGATCCGTATCGTCTTCAGACCATGCTGACAAATACTTATGGATTTCGGATTGATAGACAAAACAGTTTTCATATACCACTGCAACAGAGTTGAGCCATGATGCAAAAATTACTCTTGAGGCTGTATCTCTGCAATGCTTTGACATATTGACACCAAACTTTGCATGTGTCATTGTCATCTCAATCTGACTAAACCACATCAGTTTCGTAACAGTGACACCTATTGGTCGAAAGTGATAAACCATTAAACCATTATTATTGACTGTATTTAAAATTTGACTGCTATTTTGCCTAAAATCAACTTAATAGGTCCTTAATGGCTCATTGTTGCAGTTGGCTTGAGACTTCCAGCCATGCTGGCATGTCTTGTCTTCTTCTTTGCGCTTGGCCCCGATAATGGCTGCTTGCAGCTATATTTTTATTTATTATTGTACTATATATTGTACTATTATTATTATTTCTCTATTCTCTTTTTCAGTTGTCACTGACTGCTTGACAGGTTTGGTTTGATATGCAGTAAACTGTCTGATTAATTTTCTGGTTCTTTGAAATTTTATCTTTAAAAAAAGGTAAGAAGATCAACTTTAAAGAGCTGAGATGGACTTGTAAATTAGTTTTCTGTTGGGTAAAAAGATTGCAGTAAGATTAAATCATCAGTAGGAAAAAGTAATTTCCTTCTGAGATCTGAACATAAACAAATGAAAGTGCCTCACTGAGTGTGAAAGATGAATCAGCTGCTCTACTTAAATTTGTCAATTGAAGTTAATTGGGGTTTTATACAACAGTCCTGTTACAACCCCCATCATTCAAAAATGATTGACAATTAGTGTAGAGTTTGAATTGGTGGCATGGTTCTGTTTTGGGCAAGAATTCCCTGACTTTTCTCAGAAGTTCTTATGCAGCCTAGCATGGATAAGAGCAGGGAGAGCAGTAATAACCCCCTTATAGTAAACGGAACAGAACCAACATAATCCATTGTGGATATCATTAATTTTATAATTTTGATAATTTGATGTACAATATAGGCATAATTCAAGAAACATGAGTCTGATTCGAAGAGGATTATCAGAAGGCCATGTCCTGACTGGATGACAGGAGGAGCTGGGGATGGAGGAGGGTAATTAGTTCCTGAGTTATGCGATAAAGTTGCTGATAATACTGAATTAACCTTATGTATAAGGATGCTTAGGGTGACCAAACGTCCTGTTTTCCTAGGACATGTCCTGTTTTCAAGTCCTGTCCTGGCCCTAATATAACAATGTTCTATCCATACAGAGGGGGCATACTTTAAATGTATTGAAGTTAATAAGGAATCTTTGAGTATCATTTGAGTATCTCATTGCCGGGCTGAGTGTCCTAGTTTTCGGTAATCAAAATATGGTCACCCTAAAGCCTAGTTCAGACTGCACGATTTAAACCCCGATTTTGAGTCGCAGAGGTTTTGTGAAATCGCCGACAAATGCCCGAGATCATAGGCAAATTGGTGTTTGTGCACACTAGTGACAATCATGCAGTGTAAATGATCAAAGACGCGATCAAAAATAATCGAAGATGAGTCACCGACGCCCACAAGAAATTTGGGATGCTAAATATCTGGACCTGTCGGCGATTCAAACTCCTGCTGTGGACAGTGGGAGGTTCGGGGAGGAGTTATCAAATTAAAGACCACAATATCAGCAATGACTTCGTTTCAGAAAAAGAGTTATTCTCATTCCATTTGGACACAAGAAATGGAACAAAAATTAGTCAAAATTTGGTGGGAGCACCCCTGTCTGTTTGACGTGTCCTCCAAGCTGGACCACAACCGAGTTGAAAAGGATCAAAGTTGGAGAGAAATTGCTAACTCCCTTCAACAGCCAGGTGAGCAAATATAGTACATTTTCTATCACACTATGGGCTTCTTTCTCATATTTTGTCGTTAATAAAAAAAAGATATACTACATCAAGAAAACATACTATATGTTATAGTGTTTTTGAACCATATAGTATAGTACAGTACATTGTAGTATACCTCAGTATTTACCATAGTGGAACAATTTACTATAGTTAATATTACGGTAATATAAATTAACCAAGTATAGTAAATATATAATGCAAGGCAAGGCAAAGCAAGTTTATTTGTATAGCACATTTCATACCCAATGGCAATTCAAAGTGCTTTACATAGAAATTAATTAAAATAGTGGTAACAAATGCATGAGAAAAAAGAATGTGTACAAATTTTTTTTCTTTAACAAGCATAGTTAAAACAGTTGTAAAGATAATTAAAAAATGTTTTTTTTTAAATAGTCAGATCCACAATAGTAGTCTGATATAAAAATAAAACATCCTTCAGTTTACAGCCTACATACATGTACCATCTTAATTAGAACACCTCTCATTCATTTCTTTCTCAAACACGTTCATAACATCCATTTTAATCACTATTCTCTGATTTTTTTACTCAGGAACCTTCTTGTTAAACCCATTTTCACTCATCATACCTTTCCACAGATGTCCACATACTCAACCTTATTGTCAAACTTACTATTTCCATCAAACCCAGTTTCACTTATCATATTTAATTCAAATGAACATATTGTCATGGTTCATGAATCCGCTGTCTCTCTCTAATCTTGTGTACTATCTGTGGGTGTGGTCACTGATCAGCGCTGATCAGCACCGCCAGCTGGTTCTCATCAGTGTGTGTCTTTACATGTTCAGTAACCGGTGTCTCATGTTGTCAGATTGTTGTGGTTCCTGATGTGTGTTTCCTGCTCTGTTCCCTCGCTGTTTCTTGTCCCTAGAGTTGCTCATCATTCGTTGTGTGCTGTCGTCTGGTTGTTCCACTCAGCACCGGGATTCGAGCACTGTTCACTGGATCACTCACAGGATTTTGGAGCACCTTCACCATGCTGTCCACTGAGGTTCCTGCATCCATCCCTGTCTACTTGTGACCATCTAAAGAGCGTTTTTGCAATTGCATCCAGAGTCTGTGTTGTTACAGAACGATCTGACCATTGATGGATGCAACTAGCGCTACGAGTTGGGATGAGTTGGATCAACTAGAGGAAGGCATCGCCAACATAGTTTGGGCGGTCCAAGCTCTTGTGGCGCAGGTGTCCAAGCTCACCCGCCAAGACTCCCACTGTGCCACCCACACCGCCCGTGCAGCCTATTTCCATTGAGGCTGGTTCAACTCAGAGTTCACACTGAGACAAAAAACTTTTTCCTCATGCACTTTCCCCTGGCACCCGTTGTTCTGGGACATCCGTGGCTCACTCGGCATAATCCCAGGGTGGACTGGGGCCACAACACTGTGTCTGAATGGAGTAATGCATGTCATGAGTCTTGTTTATTGTCTGTTCCTGTGTCTGTGTTCCAGGAGGAGGCAGCGGATTTGTCTAACGTGCCCGTGGAGTACTAGGACCTGAGGAGAGTGTTCAGTAAGTATCGAGGTGCTTCTCTTCCTCCGCACCATCCTTACGACTGTGCCATAGATTTAGTACCGGGTAAGTCTCCGCCTAAGGAAAGAAAGCTTCACTTTCTGTCCCAGAGAGAGAGGCTATGGAGAAATATATTTCTGAAAGGGTGATGAATGGAAGCCTGCGTTTAATACCCCTAGGGGGCACATTGAATACTTGGGCTTTCCAACTTCCCAGCGGTCTTCCAGGCACTCGTCAATGACGTGCTGAGAGATATGGTCGACCAGTTCATATACAGTATTGTTCAAAATAATAGCAGTACAATGTGACTAACCAGAATAATCAAGGTTTTTAGTATATTTTTTATTGCTACGTGGCAAACAAGTTACCAGTAGGTTCAGTAGATTGTCAGAAAACAAACAAGACCCAGCATTCATGATATGCACGCTCTTAAGGCTGTGCAATTGCGCAATTAGTTGAAAGGGGTGTGTTCAAAAAAATAGCAGTGTCTACCTTTGACTGTACAAACTCAAAACTATTTTGTACAAACATTTTTTCTGGGATTTAGCAATCCTGTGAATCACTATACTAATATTTAGTTGTATGACCACAGTTTTTTAAAATTGCTTGACATCTGTGTGGCATGGAGTCAACCAACTTGTGGCACCTCTCAGCTGTTATTCCACTCCATGATTCTTTAACAACATTCCACAATTCATTCACATTTCTTGGTTTTGCTTCAGAAACAGCATTTTTGATATCGCCCCACAAGTTCTCAATTGGATTAAGGTCTGGAGATTGGGCTGGCCACTCCATAACATTAATTTTGTTGGCTTGGAACCAAGACTTTGCCCGTTTACTAGTGTGTTTTGGGTCATTGTCTTGTTGAAACAACCGTTTCAAGGGCATGTCCTCTTCAGCATAGGGCAACATGACCTCTTCAAGTATTTTAACATATGCAATAGAGTGCGGATCGGGCCGCATTTTTCTGTCCGAGCCCGACCCGCGTCCGACAGAGCAGTAACCGAACCCGACCCGAGCCCGACAGGCATTAAAATATTTATGTCCGAAGCCCGACCCGAGCCCGACAGTTAAAATCTATTTTTTCCCCTCATATACTAATGACACGTACGTTTGTTTGTGTGGAAAGCCCGCTTTTATTAAGCAACATAAGGAAGGCATTCTGAAATGTTTAACGTTACAGACGAGCGCATCAGCGCGCACACGGGGCATCAAACGTTACACAGAGCCCAATCAAATAGCCAACTGAAATTAAATGAACAAAGGTCTGCTAAAAATGGCCCAAGCTAACAGAATAAAACATTAACGTAACACAATTGAAATGCTTATTGAAATGAAAGTCATCTTACCAATTTTCTCAAACTGTATGGTTCCTAAACTGCAACATGGGATCTATTTACATAATCTATCCATCAAAGTTTAGGCTAATCGAGGTTTTATGTAGAAAAAGGATTGCATCAACTGTGGACGGCTTCAAGGCTATCCTGCTGCCAGCAGCGCTGAAGTTGCCCTCACTGGAATGACAAGGATGCCGCGGGCAATATGCACGCACGTGTTGCGCGTTGTTGTCACGGCGACATAAACAAATTTCCGCGTGCAGGAAGACGGATGTTAGGGTAATATTTTACATTTATTTTAATCACAAAAACAAACCATTGCATCAAGTTAAACAGGCCCATTGGCTACTTGCATAATAAGCAGTTTTAAATGTAAAAGGTTCAATGCCTTATCGCGCTGACGTGACCGAGCCCGACCCGAACCCGAACGTCATATCTAAATATCTGTCCGAACCCGGCCCGACCCGTCGGGTACCGTCGGAACCCGTCGGGCTCGGGTCGGGTATCCATCCTCTAATATGCAAACTGATCCATGATCCCTGGTATGCGATAAATAGGCCCAACACTGTAGTAGGAGAAACATGCCCATATCATAATGCTTGCACCTCCATGCTTCACTGTCTTCACTGTGTACTGTGGCTTGAATTCAGAGTTTGGGGGTCGTCTCACAAACTGCCTCTGGCCCTTGGACCCAAAAAGAACATTTTTACTCTCATCAGTCCACAAAATGTTCCTCCATTTCTCTTAAGGCCAGTTGATGTGTTCTTTGGCAAATTGTAACCTCTTCTGCACATGCCTTTTTTTTAACAGAGGGACTTTGCGGGGGATTCTTGAAAATAGATTAGCTTCACACAGACGTCTTCTAACTGTCACAGTACTTACAGGTAACTCCAGACTGTCTTTGATCATCCTGGAGGTGATCATTGGCTGAGCCTTTGCCATTCTGGTTATTCTTCTATCCATTTTGATGGTTGTCTTCCGTTTTCTTCCACGTCTCTCTGGTTTTGCTCTCCATTTTTAGGCATTGGAGATCATTTTAGCTGAACAGCCTATCATTTTTTGCACCTCTTTATAGGTTTTCCCCTCTCTAATCAACTTTTTAATCAAAGTACGCTGTTCTTCTGAACAATGTCTTGAACGACCCATTTTCCTCAGCTTTCAAATGCATGTTCAACAAGTGTTGGCTTCATCCTTAAATAGGGGCCACCTGATTCACACCTGTTTCTTCACAAAATTGATGACCTCAGTGATTGAATGCCACACTGCTATTTTTTTGAACACACCCCTTTCAACTAATTCAACTAATTGCCCAATTGCACAGCCTTAAGAGCGTGCATATCATGAATGCTGGGTCTCATTTGTTTTCTGAGAATCTACTGAACCTACTGGTAACTTGTTTGCCACGTAGCAATAAAAAAATATACGAAAAACCTTGATTATTCTGGTTAGTCACATTGTACTGCTATTATTTTGAACAATACTGTATGTCTGCCTGGATGACATATTGATTTTTTTCATCTTCTCTCCAGGATCATGTTCAGCATGTCAGACGAGTGCTTCAGAGGTTGTTAGCGAATGGGCTTTTTGTCAAGGCGGAGAAATGCGTTTTTCATACACAGTCTGTTCCTTTCCTAGGGTACATCATCTGTTCAGGAAGCTGGTTCCAACTGCGGCTGGCATAATAGCTAAAAGCAGACTCTCCTTGCTTTGAGTTAACTCTTGGTATTTCTAACTGACTTGATCCTGCTGATCTGAGTGATCTGTTGGGTTTGTATTTAATCAGCATATCTGCAATGTATTGAGGTCCTAGGTCATTGAGTGATTTATAAACAAGTAACAGTACTTTAAAATTGAACCTAGATGTAACTGGAAGCCAGTGTAAAGACCTTAGGACTGGTGTGATATGGTCATATTTTCTGGTTCTGCTCAGAATCCTTGCCTGGAGACAAAACATCTAATTCTTGCAAAAAAAAATTAGATGATAGTATGCTGATTTAGTTATTGCTTTGGCATGACTATTGAAACTTGGGTCTGACTCCAAAATCACACCAAGATTCCTGACTTGATCTTTTGTTATCAGACCTTTAGCCTCATGATATGCGTTCACCTTGGGAGTTTCATCTTTGTTTCCATATGTAGTTATTTCAGTTTTGTCTTTGTTTAACTCAAGATAGTTTTGGCACATCCAGTTTTTAACTTCATCAATGCATTTGCACAGGGAGTCAATGGGGCTACAGTTATTAGGTGATAGTGCTAAGTAGATTTGAGTGTCGTCAGCATAGTCGTCAGGCTGTGGTAAGCCATTTTGTTCTTTTTTCATTATTTGGCTCAGTGCCAGCATATACAGGTTAAACAGGAGTGGTGCAAGAATTGACCCTTGTAGGACTCCGCATGTCATTGACGTCCACTCAGACTTATGGTCACCTATACTCACATAATAACCTCTCCCTTCTAAGTATGACCTGAACAATTTGAACCATTTCCCAGAAAGCTTCAAGCATAATAATTTATTCAGCTGATTGAAAACAACTTTTTGAATGATCTTGCCTATGAAGATTGGTCTGTAGTTGCTCAGTATGGAGTTATCCAGATTTCTCTTTTTCAGAAGAGGCTTAACTATTGCAGTTTTAAGGGAGTTTGGAAAAGTCCCATAAAGAAGTGAGGAGTTTACCACTTCTAGGAGATCTGCTTCTAAACAGTTAAATACACTTTTGAAAAAAGAAGTGCGGAGTGTGTTTTTTTTTTTTTAAAAGATGCTGTACCGTTTCTTCTAAAATTTTGCCGGCAATTGCTTCGAAATCTGACATAGTAATTTTCCGAGGTTTTGGTCTTATCTGACTGACCCCAGAGAAACTTGAGGATGTGCTGATAAACTTTCTGATATTATTGCTTTTCTCTGAGAAGTAGGAAGCAAACACAGCATTTACTGTCTGAGAGGCATTTCACTAGGAGTGTGACTCGGGGGGGTTTGTTAGTCTCTCGACAGTAGCCAAAAGCGTTTGCGTGTTGTTTATGTTTCTGTTTATAATATTTGAGAAGAAGGTCTGTCTAGCTTTGCCTAGTTCAACATTGAAAACATGAAGGCTGTTAATTTACTGTAGTATCTTTATTATAGAACGGTTTAAAAACACTATAGTATTTACTACAATAATAAGTAGTATACCACTATTTTTTTATGCCTTTATTTACAAATATGTAAACATTTCATATTATGGAACGTTTAACTAAATAATTACTTATTTATTTTTTAGAGTTGAGGAGGTGAAGATCAGGGCTTTATCCTTGAGAATACAGTTCTCCAGGTTAATTAAACCCAAACCTAGTGGGAGTGGGAACAAACCCCTGACACCTAGGCAACAGTGGCTTCTCAGGGTCATGGATTTTATGAAAAAACATATTGTTCACCATCCATGTGAAACCACTGTAAGTTTACAAACACATTTAGCTGTATGTACAAATTGGAAAAAAATCTATTTTACTCAGTATATTTTGCATACATCTTTATCTGTACTTTTCATCCATTACATAACAGTTTTATTGTGAGCAAAGCCTAAATAAATAAAAGTCAATGTGCCTAAAAATATATGTAAATGTGCAAAGTTCAGTACTAAATAATGCATACTCTACATGCATTTTTCATGAAATTATTACAAAAAAAAAACATGTGCTCTGACAGTTGAAAAAGTATTAAGTCCAAATATTATAACATTCATTACTAAAAATAAATGTATGAATATGAAAATGACAATGGAGAATGATTATAATTATTTTCTATTTTTACAGAACTGTAATTTTCACTGACACTACTGTTTACTTTTCTTCCAGCTTGATTTGTTATCCGGTGACCAGGATAACACAGAAGACCCTGACAACTATGAACTTGATGATAGAACAGAATCCCTCAATGAATTGCAGATACCACTGTCTAGACCAGGGGTCTTCAACTAAAATTGCTTGGGGTCAAGTAAATAAACCTTCCTCACTGGCTGAGGTCCGGACAATTATATAAAACATGAATTCATTTCTTTTTGCCAGACTAAAGAAATTAGTGTAGATTCAAAAAAGTGTCTTTATTGAACAAAATATAGTATGTTCTCATAGATAAAAATGTCTTTTCATATTGTTAAAGCAATACAGGTAATCCTTTAATAAATGTATCTCATTTTGAGGTTGTTCTGTTTAAGTTACATTGGTACAAAATATATAATTCAACCAGTAGCCATGTCTGACAAAAATGATGAATGAAAAAATGCTTTCATCTCTAAATCTGCACTGAAAATACATTAATTTCAACATTACTAGCAACTAAAGTGCTTTTTCTGCTGAACTGAGATAAACAGTAACAATCAATGAAAGCAAACCCTAACTGGTTAAAAAACAAAACAGAAATCTCATAACATAATTGTATGTTCATTCACATGTATAGTCTCTACCTAACTAGGTTAAATGTAGGCTATCTTCAGCACTGCTCTCTCTGTGCTTCAAATTGCACTGGTAAAAAATCATTAGCAATATTATCCAAAAAACAAACAGGTACAAATAAAGTGCCACCAGTGTTGGAAAAATGAAAAAAGTGCAAGACACATTTTATCTCTTTATTTCAACTGTTCCTTTAAATCCTGAAAAATGTAAATAACCTCAAATAACACTTCAAAAGGCTGAGCTGAGTTGAACTTAAAGACGGAACGGTGTGTAAACTCACCCGTTAACATGGGAGCTGAAATAAAAACGGACACGCGACGAGCTGCACGATTTATTAAATTTATATTATATTTCCCTCAAATCGTCCATGTACATACATACTTATTTCACCCTGTGCTACAAGATACACCCATCATGCAGTTCTTCTGTGAAGTCGATTCAAAACTGAGCTCGCGCATATGTGTGCGCCTGGTGTGAGATAGGCTACCTGAGACGCACGCGAAGCTGAGCTTCGCGGCTGGTGTGCGACCCCTTTAACTGTCAACGCAACCGTGGCAACATAGAAAAAACATTTCTACTGAACTGCCTGATATAAATGTGATTATTTATTTATTTATTTATTTTGAAAATCGCATTTGGCATTTAGTTATTTCATTACGTCAAAAGGCTCCGCCAGTTGGCGACCCCTGGTCTAGACATACAGTCCCTGACAAAAGTCTTGTCGCTTATCTATTTTCTAGAAATACCTGATATTAACCTGACTTTTAATTAATTGGTGTAAGAAATAGCTCATATGAAAAGCTAAAACCCTCCCAAATGATGTTTAATGCACTGAAATAAATAATTTTCGTAGAAAAAATATTTATCATTTAATCAAGACAGAAAGGTCAAATTTTGGCAAGACAAAAGTTTTGTCGCCTATACAGAAATTGAACAAATTTACTGCAAATACAAAAATATGTCAGCAAATTAAGTTGTGGTGCTGTGAGATCCAAATGTAATATCTTGTATGACTTCCATGAGCTTGAAGGACTGCATCCATACGGTTTGGCAAGGATTCATACAATTTATTGATGAAGTCATCAGGAATAGCAAAGAAAGCAGTCTTGCATGCCTCCCAGACTTCATCAACATTCTTTGGTTTCGTCTTCCATGCGTCCTCTTTCATCCTTCCCCACATATGCTCAATGATGTTCATGTCTGGTGACTGGGCTGGCCAATCCTGGAGCATCTTGATCTTCTTCGCCTTGAGGAACTTTGATGTGGAGATGGAAGTATGCGATGGAGCACCGTCCTGCTGCAGAATTTGGCCTCTTTTATGATTGGGAATAAGAGGTAGCTAAGATTTCTTGGTATTTTAGACTATTGATGTTGCCTTCCACCCTGCAGATCTCTCGCACACCCCCATACTGGATGTAACCCCAGACCATGACTTTTCCGCCACCAAACTTCACTGTTTTCTGGGTGAATCTCGGCTCCATTCTAGCTCCAGTAGGTCTCCTGCAATATTTGCAGCGACTGTGGTGTAATTCAACAGAAGATTCATCTGAAAAATCCACCTTCTGCCACTTTTCCAGCTTCCATCCTTTTAGCAGGCTGTGGGCCTTGGCAAATGCCACACGGTTTTTCAATTGTCTTTTGTTTAGTGCTAATTTCTGGGCACTGATTCGACCATGGAGGCCATTTCGAGACAGAATCCGACAAACTGTTCTGGTTGACACAGGGACTTCAGGTGACCAGGTCTCGTGGAGCTCTGCTGCAGTGGAAAATGGGCTGGCCTTGGAGTTTTGAGCCAACAAACGGTCCTCTCGAGCAGTTGTCTTGCGGGGTCTGCCTGACCTGGGATTGTCAAAAACGTCTCCAGTCTCTTCAAATCTTTTTTTTATCCTCTGTACTTGACGCTGAGACACATTGAAGGTGTCTGTCACATCAGCAGTGGATCTGGTCTTCAGCCTCTTGATAATCAAAACTTTAGTCTCTGGGTGAATCTTAGGCATGTTTGCAGAGGTCTAGTTGCAGTTGATGTGAAGGTCTAGCGTACTGGGGTGCTTTTTATACACACTTGAGACCTAATTGATCCATTATTAGTCACAGGTGAAGCTCATATAACAAGGCGACAACACTTATGTCTTTGCAAAAATTGACTCAATGGGCTTAACCAAGCTGTGAATATTAGAATACTTTTTGAAAGTTTGGTTTTCACTGAAACATTATCACAAAAGCTGGTGGGATTAAAATGAGCCATTTCTTGTAAAAAAATCTTGATTAGAAATATATTTCAGCGGCACTTTAGGTCAATTTGTACACAAGCGACAATACTTTTGTCAGGGACTGTAGTACACCAACACCTACACAAATGCAGGAGTTGAGTCAAACACAAGGGGAATCAAACGCAAAGCCAGATCGGTATCTGATATTGAGCTGCAGAAGCTAGCCGTGTTGAAGAAAATTGCATCCAAAGTTGAGGTCGACCCAACACCAGATGCATTCACTACTTTTGGAAACCAGGTAGCAGCTGAATTAAAGGGTTACTTCAGCGACTAGCATATGGCTTTGTATCAGTAGAAACCCTGGAGTATATTCGAATGATTGGGCTCCCCCTCCACATATCCCCCTGAGACAAGAGATTTATGCATTTTATTTATGGAAAATCTCCTCCCATGACGCAAATATCGTCAATTTGCGTCATGGGAGGAATTTTTGGCCAGAGGCTAAAGACTACACACTGTAAACCCTAATAAGTTAAGACTACTCAAATTATTTGAGGAAAGTGATTCCCTCAGTTCAATTGAGTAATGAAGAAACTGACAACTCATTTAATTGAGTTGACCTAATGTGGTCTCTTCATTGAATTCACTTACATTTTTAAGTACTGATAACTTAAAAAGGCCAACAGACTAAACGCAAATGATTTGAGGAAAGTGGATTCCCCTCAGTTCATTTGAGTAATGGAGAATTGATCATTAAATCATTAAAACAGGTATTGTTTTTCACTTCAGCCACTTTATTGGGTTTATACGGCATATAATTAATGGTAAAATTGCTCATAACAGTAAGCTCATATTTTTAAGTCACAAAATAGTAAGCTCATTTACATGAAAACAAAAAGCAGTATTTTTAAACAGTAAAATCTAAAAATCTTTTAAACGGTAGGCTTCTATTTTTTAACAGTAAGCTCACATTTTTAAAAGACAAACACGACCATGGCTTATTTGAAACAATAAGCTCACATTTTTCAAAGACAAACAAAATAGCTCATTTTAAATAATCTCACATTTAAAACAGGCTAACAAAATCATATTTTTCATTTTTAACAGCAAGCTCACATTTTTAATAATAAGCTTTAATTTTTAACAGTAAGATCACATTAAGTCATATTTTTAAGAGACACATGAACAACAAAACAGTAAACTCTATTTTTGGGACAAAATGGGCCACTTGCAGTGTGTTGCAATGTCATTCTGCAGAATTGAGACAATTTTGAGTGTCCTGTCATAAAATACAACTACACTATACCCCCTGCAAGAAAAAGGCATTTATCCTGTGGTGGTGAAAGTCTTAGTTTGCTTCTTATCTGAAAGGAAAAAGCACAAAACAAAAGCACAATTTTTTTTAAATGTATGTGCTGATCTTGTTCTCATTTTTAGCCAAGGATTGTATTTTAGACTGCAGGTCTTTCTACCCCATGGAAAGGAGAATATGTTGAATAAATTCAAATACTTTGTATTTACTTTGGATAATTCAAGTTTAATGCATAAATTAGTCCAAACAGAAGGCACATTGATTCAGAAAGGTTGTGTAGATTGTCCATCACCACCTTTCTCTCAATTACTATCCCAAATGAGGAGGGAGACAAATGCAGAGTTGAGGGAATGAAGAGTCATCTCTTTCTGAACTATTACAATCCCCACTGGCATGTCAAGATTCATGCTGCGATCATCGGACATCTAGTGAAGATAAATAAAATGAATTCACATGCATGTAAGCTTATATACAAGTGTTAGTTCACCCAAAAAATTGAATTCTGTCATTTATTACCCTCACCCTCATGTTGTTCCACATCCGTAAGACATTTTTAAAATGTTTTTTATGAATATAATAAAATATACAAGATATTTTCATGAAATCCAAGAGGTATACGTTCCTCCATACCGATCCAACGTACCTTTCACGTTTAATATCCAGAAAGGAAAGAAGGACATCATTAAAGGGATAGTTCACCCAGAAATCAAATTCTGTATACATCTGCTGAATGCAATGGAAGAAATTGAAATGAAAAAAAATTTTGTAATCAGGTCTCTTGGGGCCACCACTGACTTCCATAGTATTTTTCTTCCTACTATGGAAGTCAGTGGTGGCCCAAAGCCGACTCAGCAGTACAAAGAAATGCATACAGAATTAGATTTTTGGGTGAACTATCCCTTTAATGATGTCTTTTTGGACATTGAAATCGATAGTTGCATTGGATAACTATGGAGGGACAGATACCTCTTCAATTTTTATAAAAAATATCTTAATTTGTGTTACGAAGACAAACAAAGGTCTTACGGATGTTGAACGACATAAGTGTGAGTAATAAATTACAATATTCAAATTTTGGGGTGAACTAACCCTTTAGATTAAAATTGATATAGTGAGTGTGAACGTGTATGTGTGAGTCAGTGTGAATGTCTTTTGGACATTTTTTTCTACTAGGAACACTTACCAAACATGTCTTAAAGAAAGCAGGGGAGTCATCTCCAAACACGAGAGGTAGTCCTTGAAGCACTATAGTTCGGACCTCAGTTGGCTGACAACTTGAGTGGAATAAAAAATTAACATTGTATTAAATCCAACCACTTGTTATTAATACATTGTTTTTTAAATATATTCCTAACACCATTCAAACAGTTGAGCACATTTACACAGACCAACTATGAAGACTATATAGCACATTATACAGGTTTAAAGGGTTAGTTCACCCAAAAATAAAAGTAATGTAATTTATTACACGTTCCACACCCTCCGTTCATCTTTGGAACACAACTTAAGATTTATATTGAAATCCAAGGGGTCAGTGAGGCCTGCATAGCCAGCAATGACATTGCTCTCTCAAGATCCATTAATGTACTAAAACATTATTAAATCAGTTCAAACACTGAGCTTTTGATTTCTGCAGTTTGACATGCGATCCGAATCATGATTCATAACACACCAAAGCTTCATGAAGCAGTGTTTTGAAATCGGCCATCACTATACAAGTTGTTATTTTGGTGGTTTTTGGCACACCAAAAATACTCATCACTTTACAATATTAATTTTGAACCACTGTAATCACATTAACTGATTTAAATATGTCTTCCGTACATTCATGGATTTTGAGAGAGGAAATGTCATTGCTGCCAATGGAGGCCTTTCTGAGCCATTGGATTTTAACACAAATATCTTAATTCATGTTCCAAAGATGAACAGAGGTCTTACGGGTGTGGAAACGGCATGAGGGTAATAAATTATTTTAATTTTTTGGGTGAACTAAAACTTTGATACATGTACTTTCTTGTAATATATTTATATCTTTATGATACATTATTGGGACTTCTAACTAACCTTTGTTTGCTTCAGAAGGTTCATCTGACCAGCAACTCCCTTTATGGCTCGGAAAAATGTTCAATCAAGGGTCTTGTAAAATTCATTTTTCAGGTTCTTAACTGCAGTCCTGTTAAACTCCATGTAGATCTGAAAAAAACATTGTAAGAAGGGGCAGGTAATGGCATGTAGAAAAGATATGCTTGATTATATTTCAAATATATAATAATAACATTAAATAACGCAAATAGATTTGTCCCAGTCACAAATATGTTGACCTTAAATTAAAATTCTCATTATATACACAAGTAGTTCACTCAAAATGAAAATTTTGCTGTTGATTTACATTTCACATTTTTGGGTGAACTATGCCTTTAAGAGAGTGCTTCAGACTGTTGTGAATCTGCACCAGGGACACATTACATCAACAGAACTAATAAAATATGGGCTCATTTCTGTAAAAATATCACAATTGTGTTGGTTTTAGCCTCACGTTGTTCTCTTTAGGTGGGAAAAAGTATAGTTTTAAGTGAACATTGCATTCAAGGTACACATTTTTACATTATTGTCAGTGTACCTTGAATGCAATGTAAGTCGCTTTGGATAAAAGCATCTGCCAAATGCATAAATGTAAATGTAACATGATGTTTTAACATTCTTAAAACGATAACGTCAATATTCACGCGGCAACACAATTTTTTCACCAAAAGACTTCACAAATTATAAATAATTTGGGTACATTTCAGGGAAATTTTAGTGAGCCCAGGAGTAAATTATACTCAAGGTTAAAGCCACAATAGCATGTTTATTGGAAAAATAAACAAAAATAGTCTGTGAAATATTGGCTTGTTTGGCAGTTGGTTGTCCGCACCTTACGTTAAGTTACCACAGAAACGTGATATTAACTTAAACTCATTTGTAACTTGTCCATCTATATAAAATAAAACAGTTTACAGACAATAAACAAAAATGTACAAGCGTGTTAGACAGAACACGGGTATACTTGCCAGCTAAACCCGTTGACCTTTTTTACTATCTCCCCCTCTTCTCCTGCTTCATGACCGTCTGCCTGCTAGTGCCGCTGGGGGAGGAAAACAGAAAATACAGCGGGAAATTCAAATGTTCGTGCAGAAAGTTAGAAACTCAAGCGTGTTTAGAACTACAAAATACTCTAAAAAAATTAACATTTTAAAGGCAACCAAGCAAAATATACACGTATATTTCACCATTAACCACCTAAGTTACCTAACTTACCAGCATAACGTTGCTGTATTGAGTCTTTCACTATGACCTACTTTACTGCCAGTGTACCATTAGAATAAAACGTGTAAGAAGCAAAAAACAAACTAACCAAAAAAAGCACATTAACATGATAGTTTAAATCTCAACTTACCTATAACTTTATAACTTTCTTCTCTCAGCCTAAGATGGTTCTGGCGTCGGCCTGCTTACGTCAGCAAATTCAGCAGCTCGGAAAAACTTAGACCAATCAGCGCGGTTGTCAAAGCAGAATTTAAAGCGCGACCAATCATTTTAAACAGAGACATATTGAATAATTTAAATAAATTAATGTTGTGATCTCATAGCACTTAAACTATTAATTAAACTGATTTTTCCTGCCAAATGAGTAGGTTAAACTCATCTGTTTAAGTTTTGATGCCAAAAAATGAATATTTTAAGTATTGTCAAGTTATTATAACTTGATTTCTTTATTAAGGACAACATTTGGGTTTACAGTGCAGCCAGCAGAGGGAGCCATTTCCATGTTTTCAACTCGCACATGGGGAATGACACTCACAGCACATCTCGCAGCTGGAGCCTCAGGCATTCATGGAAACGGTGCGCCCTGCGGGGCAAAGTAAGTGTTTCAACATCTCAAATTAATTGAAAGTTAAGCTATGAAAGTTAAGCTTCCAAAGGCATGAACTGAAAACGTGCCAGACTGAACACGCGCTGCGAATCTATGCCGCGAGTGCGATCGTGTTTACCTCAGCTCTCATCACAAGAGCTCATTCAGCTCACCACGAATGTATGTAATTTGACTCCTGCAGCGTTGCACTGTGACACATTCCTTGTTCGGTTTTGTAAAGCATTGTGTGCTTGCTTGGCTCCAAGCATATGGTGCTCCTAAAAACTCGTAACCTGTTGACAAGAATGCCAAATGCATTTTCTACCACTCAACGTGCTCTTGATAGACGGTAGTTCAGTACCCGTTGACTGTGGTCCATTTGCCTGTAAGGATTTGGCTTCATGAGATCGTGCCTTAAAGGATATGCCTCATCACCCACGAACATGTATGGCATCATTATGTCACTGCCTGGCAATGGTTCGGGTGGAGGAAAGTTCAGCCGGCCCTGATCCATCGCTTGGCGCAAGCCTGACTGAGCAAATAATCCGGCATCAGAAACTCTACCTTGGGTACCCAAACTGGCATATATAACCTTGTAATTGGCATCCACCGCAGCCATCATTATCACAGAGAAGCTGGACTTGTAATTATAGTAGAGACTGCCACTTTTTGCTGGAGGCTGTATACGGATGTGTTTACTGTCAAGCGCACCTAGGCAATGTGGGAATTGTCATTTTGATTGAAAGTCATGGGCTATTGCCTGCCGTTCTGCCTCTGTTGATGGTTTCTATATAAAAAAACAACAACAGAAGAACAGTTACATTTGAACATTTCTTAAAGCTACACTGTGTGATATTTTCCCTCATTTAGCGGTGTAAAGGTATATGACAATCCAGTGAATATTAGTTTCTGTTCCTCTCAATACCGATTTCGTTTTAACTCCTATGGAGGCCGATTTTCCATCTGCGCCCCCGGCCTGTGGACCACCTTGAATTTAAAAGGCTGTAACACGAGATACCAACAGGTGATCCGCGCATTGGTATCCTTCATGCGGTGGAGCCACTGCAAGGGAGCGTGGTCCGAACAGAGGGTGAATTCCCGTCCCAAGAGATAATAGCGGAGGGTGAGGACGGCCTATTTGATGGCTAAGCATTCTTTTTCGATGGTGCTGTACCTGGTCTCTCTCTTGGAGAGCTTCCGACTCACATACAGCACCGGCCACTCCTCACCCTCTACCTCCTGGGACAGGACCACACCCAACCCCCTGTCCGAGGCATCAGTCTGCAACAGAAAGGACAGAGAGAAGTCGGGAGAGTGTAATAGAGGTCCACCACACAGAGCAGCCTTTACTCGGGTGAAAGCCTGCTGGCACGACTCCGTCCACTGGACCGTATCTGGTGCCTCCTTTTTAGTGAGGTCAGTCAGCGGGCTGGTGAGGTCCGAATATTTAGGCACAAAACTTCTATAATATCCCGCCGGCCCCTGGAACTGCCTCACCTCCTTTTTAGTTTTTGGACGCGGACAGGTTGCAACGACTGCGGTCTTACTAATTTGGAGACGCACCTGTCCATGCCCTAAGTGGAAGCCCAGATACTTAACTTCCACCCGCCCAACCGCACACTTCTTCGGGTTGGCTGTCAGTCCCGCCCCCCTCAGCGAGTTCAGTACCGCCTGCACATGGTGCATATGCCGCTGCCAGTCATTAATATTTGCCGTCCAAATATGCGGCGGCATATGCAGTGGGCGGACGAAGGACTCGGTCCATCAGCCGCTGAAAGGTGGCGGGCGCCCCGAACAACCCGAAAGGAAGCGTGACAAATTGGTGCAATCCAAACAGCAATGTGAAAGCCTTTTCTTTAGATAATGGAGTTAAGGGGATCTGCCAATATCCCTTCGTTAAATCCAGTGTCTAATAAAAGCGAGCCGCACCTAGCCGATCAAGCAACTCGTCAACCCTCTGCATTGGATAAGCGTCGAATTTCGACACAGCGTTCACCATGCGGTAATCCACACAGAACCGAACTGAGCCGTCCCTCTTAGGATCTAAAACTATCGGGCTTGCCCAGTCACTATGGGATTCTTCTATTACCCCCAAGTCCAGCATATCCTCCAATTCCGCCTGAACTACCTTTTTCTTGTGTTCAGGTAATCTATATGGCCGGCTGCGAACGATCACGCCAGTCTCAATATGGTGCTCTATAAGATTTGTTCGGCCAGGTAGGGGCGAGAACACGTCCGTAAAATCTGTTTGCAACCTGGCAATGTCAGTGAGCTGTGAGGGTGATAGGTGATCTCCCCCCGGGGGCAGAGCGATCGGATGGCGTTTGATGCTCGCTTCTGGCTCGAGATCATCCTCGTCTGAAATCACCGTCGTTAGCATCACTGACTGCGCCTCGTTCTTTTTTTTTAGAAGATTGAGGTGGTATATTTGACGTGCCCCACTCCTATCTGTCCTAACTACCTGATAATTGAGATCCCCATGGGGCGAGCCATAAACGCCGTGCCTTGATAGGTGAGGATCTCTTTCGGGAAACCCACCCAGGAGATTAAACGAAACAGTGCTTCTCCACACTCTTCGCTGAGATGCTGCGGAGGGCTACTGCCTCGGGGTATCGTGTTGCATAATCTACGATGACTAATGCAAAACGATGCCCTTGTGCAGATCGTTCTAATGGACCGATGAGGTCCATACCAATTCGCTCGAAGGGGACCTGCACAAGAGGTAGGGGGCGCAAAGGAGCTTTTGGAGCGGCTGGTGGGTTTACCAACTGGCCAAAAAAAATAGGGCCATTAAACGATTCAATGTGCCGGTTTGACCCACAATGAGCCGCCTGGAAAAGCATTTCCCAACAGCTCTTCGGTACCAATAACTAGGTTGTATCCTGTTTTGTTTGAGCATCCTGGGTTACTCGGTACAACCTATCGATGGTGCGGACCTGCTCAAAGGCATTTTTGAGCGATTCGTCTTGGGACTGTTCCAGAGGGAAATCATCGCGCTCTGAAAGGATTAGCCTATCCATTGCACTCCGTTCCTCTGACCCAGTCCCAGATGGTCCCGGCTCAGCTTCTCCTACCTCCGCGATATCTCCCCGCGCTCTTTTCTCCCAGGGGACATCCGCACACATATACCCCAACAAATCCTTAAATGCCGGCCAATTTATTCCCAAAATCAGCGGGTGCCTGAGGTGGGAATTAACCGCTACCTCCACTCTATGTTTGATTCCCCGAAATTTAATTATGATCAGCACCAATGGGTACTTCACCACATCCCCGAGCACACACCTTACCGTAACCATGCGGCTATTATCCCATGCCTCGGGTTGAATCAGGCATTGATGAATAGAGGTCTGGTTACAACCTGAATCCACCAAAGCCTGATATGTACCCCCCTTTATACTCACGTGTATCTGGTACAGGCCGGCTTGATTGGGGGCAGCTTGTGGCGCATCCGGGACCCGGAACAGCGTCCCCACCTCCATCACCGGACACCTATCAATAAAATACGCTGGGTCCCCGCAGCACCAACAAGCCGGCCCAGACTTCTCCGCCGCCCTAGTGGCAGGAAGCGGGTCAAGGGATTGGCGCGGAGAATGCGGTGGAACATTGCCGGTCCCCAGGCCCCCACTAAATGGCCCCTCCCCTCGTGATGAGGTTCCCGGTCTGCCGGATGCCTCGCCGCTCCTCCAACGGGGTATGTGCCTCTGCGGCATTCCCCGACGGGACCTGGGAAAAGGGACAGGCCTCGGCCCCGGGGCACGCCACCATCTGGTCCTCCGCCAGTTGGATGGCCGAGTCCAGCGACGTGGGGTGGTGGCACTGGACCCACTGCGCAGTCTTACGGGGCAGTCGCGCTATGAACTGCTCCAGTACCACCTGGTCGATGATGGAATCCACGTCGCTTCCCTTGACCACCAGGCATCTGCGGCACGCGTCCCGGAGCTGCTGAGCCTGTCACGGTCGGGAACACACATGGGAAATGGTGCGAGGACTCAAGTGCAGAAATAAAAGATTTATTTACAAAAATAAACATAAACAGAAAACAAAACTCACGAGGGGGCAAAATACATCATCAAAAACATGAACTGAAGACATACCACACAGGGAACCGGGAGACGTAGACGAGACGCACACAAGGAGCTTATAAAGGGATGAAATTAAGAGGGAACAGGTGGGAGAAATCAACACTAATCAGATAACAAGGGGGGAGGGATCAGACAATTACATGAGCACATGTTTAGAAGGACAAAACCCACATGTGCACACAAGACAGGACAGGCATGTGACAGAGCCATCACGAAGGGCCGACCACTTTCCCCCAGACCCAGCGACCGGAATCGCTGGCGGTGTTGCTCGGGGGACCGGCCGAACCGGTGAAGAATGGCTCTCTTCAGGTCTTTGAGGAGGTTCCAGGAGGTTCTCAACCAGTAGCTGCTGTGCCGCCAGCTGTGCCTCACCCGTCAACAAGGGGATGAGATGTACCGGCCAGTGATCCCGTGGCCATCCGCAGGTCTCTGCGGTTCGTTCAAAAAGGTCCAGAAAGGCTTCCGGATCATCCTGAGCCCCCATTTTTGTGAGCGGCACATGAGTGAGCGGCGTTGCAGCTGCGGATGTTCCCTCGGTCCGAACCCCCTGGTACAGGCAGCTCCGGAACAGCTTGCGGTCCTCTTTTTGGGCACTGATGAGGGCACGGAACCGTTGTTTCTGTTCCTCCCTCATGGCGATCAGTGCCTGATGGTGTTACAGGTGTAGTCCCGCGAGCGATTGAATGATGTCCGCAAATGGCGAACCCGACGGGGTTTGCATGATGGCAGCGGCCCACTTCTTCCTTTTCCCGGGTTTGGGCACCAGTGTAACCAGGTTCATTGTGTGTGGGTGTGGAAAGGAAGAAGGCAGGGTCGGTAATAAGCTGGAACTCGTGGGTCTTTTATTTTCAACTCAGTGTCAACATAAACTGGCGCCTCGCACACTTAAACAGTCTCTCCCACTTCACACTCTTTAAACTTGATAATATAGTGTCTCTTTTCTCCCGCCCATTCCCATTAAGTCCTCAGCTTCCCTCTCTCTCCACTCTCTGGTCATGAACGGCTTTTAACTGGTCTCTCCGCGCCAATCACTGCAATTAGACATAGGTGTTTATCATCATGCACTTGACCTACTTTCTCACCGCTCGTCTCCCAGCTCCCTCCATCCGTGCAGACCTCGCGAAACCATGCCCGCCTTTGCCACAAACATTGTTTTTAAACATTTCAATAATTTTCTCACGAATTTGTTGGCAAACTGGCATTCCTCAGCCCTTCTTTGCTCCTAAAGGACTCGACCTTTCTTGGATGCTGCTTTTGTACCAAATCATAATTACAATCACCTGTTGACATCACCTGTTTCAAATCACATCATTATTTAACCATTTTACCACATTACTAGCCCTTAATTGCTCCTTTCCCAACTTTCTTTTTTTATTTGCGTTTTCCAAACTGTCCCAACTTTTTCTGATTTAGGGTTGTAGAGTGATAAAAAATACAAAAAAACACTCCAAATGTAATATATTATATCTGTTTTATATTACAGTTTTGTTTGATATTACAGTTTTTTTTCTGAATTTTTACACCCTAACCGTGATTCTTATAGCACAATTTCTAAAACTATTGTTGTTAATGCAAAACGTCTTGTTACGTATGTTACCCTCCTTCCCTGAAGTAGGGAACGGAGACGTACGTCAGAATTGACCAACGAATTGGGATCTATTTTCCCTAGATAGAGCCATTTTTTAATTTGGGTTCCGAAGCGATATGCGGTACATCCGCTTCCGTATTTATACCAGCTCTGCGGGTGAAGCGGGGGCCGCATGCCAATGTTTATTGGCTTGTTTCTAAACACTTGAAGTAGATTGGTCTCCGAAAATAGATCCCAATTCGTCAGTAAGTTCCGACGTACATCAAACGTGAACAACTGAAAGGGAACTAAAAGCACAAACACTGCCTTGCACTCAAAATTATAAACATGTATGGCTATTATTTACACTATTTTGCTGTCACGTAAAAACTGTTATAGATAATTTGTTCACTTTGCAATCAGCCTAAGCACTATAAATAAGCCACAGGTAAGCTGTCCGTGTGGAGTACAATGGAGGGAGCAGGAAGAGTGAGAATTAGAGGAGGAAGAGGATTTGAAGGTAAAGAAGCGAGAGGGAGAGGATGACAAGGAGGTGAAGTTAGAAGAAGGGGACAAAGCCCAAGCAAGAGGAGCAAGAGGAGGGGGAAGAGGAAGGGAAAGAAATAGAATTATGACCATGTAATCAACCATGGAATGACCCTGAGGGAAGCTGGCCAACAGGTTCAGCCTAACCTGAGCCGCTACATTGTAGCTATGCACTAAGTTTTGTAGCACTGCCATACTCTAATGAGAAACACAACAATACCATACATGCTAAAATACTGGAATTGTTACTTTACAGAATTGCTAGACGTCCAGATGCTGGGGGCAGAGGAAGAATGTTCACTGCAGAACAAGAGACCCATAGTCAATATGGTGCTTGCAAATAATTCAATAAGGCTACAAGAAATTCAGCAGCGCATAACCAGGGTATACACAGCAATCCTTAAGTTAAATTTACTACTTTTTAATACCTTTTTTACTACCTTCAGAATGTTTTAAAATCATCACGACACTGAATTGCAAATGTTAATCAGCGACCTTTCTATTATTTACACAGATTTTGACATACATAACATACAAAAAAGAATAGATTTATAATCGACACCAGGAGGAAATCTGTTGTAAGTTATCATTCAGACACAGTAAAATACATCTCAACATTCATAAAGGTTGGTTAAGGAGAAGCATTACTACATACACATTTGATTTCAATTAATAATTGGTAATTCAGTAACAAAGGTGTAGATTGATGACGCAACTTGTCGTCATATCGAGGGATCTAATACTGTTTATGGAAAAATAACATTTAAAGGAAAAAATGGAAAGAAAGCTGCCAGAGCTAAAGCCAGGACAATAGTGGAGTTGCAGACTCCTCCTCCAACTCCAGAGCCACTGGAGCTGGACTGTTCACCACAGCTAGGTCCCGCAAAGGTTTTTATAAATGTAGTATGGAAATAATACAAAGGAAACATAACTAATTTATTATTTATTATTAATTTATTAATTATAGTCACCTATATAATACCAATATTGTATTTATAAAATAGCTTCCCTGGTTATAGTTAAATAATTTGGTTAGGGATAAAATAGGCTTAATCAACATTGATTGGCCAAAAAACCTGATCATCCATAGTCGCAGAGGCTTGGAGGGCAAAACCGCCATACAACTCCATTGAACTGCAGCACAAACCTGTCCAATTTCCATCTTAAAACTAAAATATGTGAACAAGATGCACATTTTGGGCTCTATACAGCGCCTGCTGCAGGATTTCAATCACTAAAAACAGTGGGATGTTTTTAAAACGCTTAAAACTAAAAACACTACAGAGTTTGCAGTAAGGATTCAATTAAGCAAAGTTTTAACGCTACTCTAGGATTTGTAGATATGGCTTTTATTTTAAATTGCGTTGTTGCACCACTTAATTTTAAACACATGAATAATGCAGTAAAACTGTTATCGAGCTGATCAAACAGCAGGCGGAGGGTGAACTGATGAGAGGCTAAAGAATCTGCATTAGTGCAACCCACCCTCAAAGTGCCTTTATGCACTATAACAGTGATATTAAAATATCAAACTCAGTTTACACCTTTTTTGATGACCCATACTATGAACAAGCGAGTAGATGAGCCAAGTATATGAATGCAACATGGTGTCTTTATAATGGGTTTCGATGGTGAAAACACTTCAAGAGAAACCTCGTGTTGCACTAATATTCTGTGTTCATCTGCTTTCCTGTACAAAGTGTGCCACATCAAGGCGTATATTGAATTTGGTATTTTAAAGGGGGGTGAAACACTCATTGACTTTAAGTCAATCTCATGTCAATCTTGAGTACCTATAGAGTAGTATTGCATCCTTCATATCTCCGAAAAGTCTTTAGTTTTATTATATTTATAAAAGAAAGCTAGGCTGTACCGAGTCTTTCCGGAAAAAACCGAGCAGCTGGAGCCGTGTGGGCGGAGCTAAAGAATGACATGCAGCTACAGCAGGAGAGATTGCTGAAAACTGTTATCCTTAAGCGTGGAAAAAACGTTACTCTAATAAACCATGGCTATCAATCAGATTCAACTAATACAGATATGATCCAAAGGATGAAATAAATTGAACAGGAGAAACAGCAACAGCAGGACGTCCGTCTCTGTGGTATGGACTGTATTTAGTGGCCTGTCAACATTTGTGTGCGTTTACTCGCAGTTTTTGAGGACATGATTCGGTTTATGGACTATTGTATGTGACTAAACCGTTTTGCATGTCAGATAGTGTATAAAAAAACAATGGAGTAACGTTAGCGCATTTGAATGAAGAAGCACGCTTTGTGAGAACGTCCCCTAGCCTAGCTTTATGTTTGGGTGGTTTTACAATAAACAAACTGACAAATTAGTCAGCTAGACAAATGTATTTAAACACACCATACATTGCATGCTCTATTGGTAAATTAACTAACATATACACGATCGTGTTGTTTACTGATGTTTACTCACGTGACGATAGCCAACAGCAGACATTTGAAGCAGTTTTACTCACCGCCTCCTTCCAAAGCAGGACTGAACCTTTATCGCTGGGACCACTCCGTCAAAAACACACTTCTTGTTGATTTCGTGAAGTCCTGTGACAGCAGTGACCGTGGAGATCCACTATTGCGAAACGACCGAAGCGTGATGTGACGCTTCTCGTCATTTCTGCGTTCAAATCAGTTCAAATGCAGCGCTGCCTTCCCAAAATGCTGTGCGGGCGCATTAAAGTCGTTTGATGTCACCCATAGGAATAAAGTGGAGCGTGGCGCAACTTAAGTGTTGCACGGACGAGTGAATCTACACCTTGAGAGCAGTGTTTATGGGCGTGCATTTGCTCTTTCGCCTCAGTCACGCACGCGCGCACCCTTCCGGGAGAAGAGCCCGTACGGCCCATACAAGGACACTATCGACGTCAAGCCGACCCATACTCGAAAAAAACTCTCCGAAACTTGTGAGAAACCGGAAGGAGTATTTTTTACACAGAAATACTCCATCAAACGTCCAACATTAGTTTTTGAAACTTTTTCTATGTCTAGAATGGGAATCCAAGTCTTTAACAGTGTAAAAAGCTCAGTATGCATGAAACAGCATTTCACCCCCCCCCCCCCCCTCCCCCCTTTAATATCACTGTCTTACTACATTAATACTACAAACCTGGTAAAAATGACTGGCGGGCAATGGAGTAGAGCCTTGTTTTGCCCTCCAGGTTGGCGTTGTTATTCGCGTGTGACAACACGTGAAAACTATGGATAATTTATGTATTCTAAATAATGCCTTCAAGGAGAAAGGATTCAAGAAAGAAGAAAATTATGAAATAATTGAAAGACAAAAATCAAAAAAGACAAATCCTCCATGTTTACATTCAAAAGAGATCTCGTAACAACCGAGTCTGAGGTGGTTAGCCAATTTAAAGAAAGGCTCAGCAGATTTAAGTAACACCTCTTCCACATCAGATGACAATACACAGCCTACAGGAAAATCAGGGAGACCCTAAAACCAGATGAGTGCATGCTGCATGCTACTGATTTTAGTGAAAATTACTTGTGCAAATACAGCCAAGAAATTCAAGCAGTCCACTTTAGAGGATCGGACCAACAGGAAACACTACATACATGGGTACTGTTCATTGCAAAAGACCAGTCACCTCTCGCCTTCTGCTCCATTTCTCCAAGTCGACGACATGACCCTTCAGTTATCTGGGCGCACCTTGACACAGTACATAGTATGATAATGCAAAGGTACCCAAAGTTAAAACTTTGGGTACCTTTCACTTCTTCAGTGATGGGACAGCCACTCAATTTCGGCAGAAAGGGAACTACCTACTTTCCACAGAACCATATAAACTTAGGATTTGAAAATATCAACTGGAATTACTTTGAGGCAGGACACGGCAAGGGGTTATCAGATTGTGTTGGTGGAGCATTGAAGAAAGCAGCAGACAGAGCCATCAAACATGAAGAGGACATACCCAATGCATTAATCCTTTATGAAAAACTAAATTCACCATCTCTTCAGTGGAGTTATTTTACATAAGTGAAGATGATGTCGAATCAAAGCCAGAGGTAAGAAAAGAACCTACAATTTACTGGTATTTTAAAATCATATTTAAACCAATAATTAAAGGTCCCGTTCTTCGCGTGTTTTCGAAACTTCGATTATGTTTGCAGTGTGCAATATAACATGAGTTCATGTTTCGCGTGTAAAAAAACAGTATTTTTCACACAATTTACTTATCTGTACAGCGCTGTTTCCTCTGTCCTAAAAACGGCCTGATGATTTCCTTGTTCTCTGAAGTCCCTCCTTCAGAAACACGTAACGAGTTCTGATTGGGCCAGCGCTTCCCATGTTGTGATTGGACAGCAGCTTAGCGCACTTTGCCCGGAAAGGTCCCGCCTCTTACCATAACGGGGAGATGCAAGCGCTGAATGCTCGCTCTTCTCCACGTGGGAGAGCAGCGAGACCACGCCCCCGAATTTGCGTGTTCTTGTGGGCGGAGGGTTAGTCAACAAACGGTTCTAGTGACGTCATTACAGCAGGAAGTGCAGGGGTGTAGTCCAAACCAGCCGTTTGCTGTAGGCTTTGAAAAGGAAATTCTGTTAAATAAAATATCTCGCTTGGCATTGAACTTTGAGCTTTATAATTTTACAGGTATTATTTATGCTCCAACAGCAACATTTCACACTAATCAAAGTTTGAAAGATGGAATTGCAAAGAACGGGACCTTTAAATCATACCTATGGGCCATTCTACAGAATTGGTGCAAACTGCTGTCCTACATCAAAAAAACACATTTTAAAAGCATTTAATTATTCAAATCTTAGATGTTTACTAAGATCCTTCAATTATCTATTGAAACCCACTATAACATTTCAAATATCACTTAGCTTTATATATATAAACTCATCATTTATAGGGTACTTTCAATTGGGAGGTGGCTGTCCCAAACCCTAACATCTAAATTTTAATTTGTGAAAATGATATTGAAACATTTTTTGTAATTTATTTCTTTCTTGTTTTTAAACATATCTTTTTGATTGTTTTAAAAAAATGAAGTATAAAAAAATATACATTTTTTATTTTATTTTTAAATCATGAAAATGTATGTAAAAAAATGTGTCCCTTATTTTCATGTCACTACCGAAACAGTGAATGTTTTAGTCCACTGGCTGAGACTGATTTTAACCACACCCCTAATTTTTTGATCAGGAAATATTCCTGTGTCCCTCTCTCTCATATGCTACTTGGTGAAAAGATTTGTCCCATCATTTTGATGTAATTGTGTTTTAAAGTCTGAAAATCTGTGTGTAACTTTAAGGAATGTCACTACCAAACACATTTTTTCTGCGATCAAGAACACTTTTTTGGATGTTATTCCATAAAATTTCGTTTTTATATGTGTACAACTGTTCTGACCAGTAATTGCTAACCATGTGCTGATTATCATCTTCGAACTAGGCTCAAAATTATCTAAAATTGTCACTACCAAAACAGTCACAACCAAAACAAATCTTGAAGTTTCGGTTGTGACATCATTGTTTTGGTAGTGACAAAAGGGAACAAATAATCCTTTATTTTGAGAATTAAACTACATTTTAGTACAGTTATGCAAATCATTAGTATTGTAGTATGTTTTAGTAGTGGTTTAGTATGCAAGTTTTAATTCTGTAACCTCATCACATTACAATTACTTAAAGGTGCAGTCCATGATACTAGCGAAGTGTTAGGTTGTTGTCAGAAATGTTAAATTATATAATTAACTTGACAGGGAGAATTACACTCACTCACTCACTCACTCACTCACTCACTCACTCACTCACTCACTCACTCACTCACGCACGCACGCACGCACGCACTCACTCACTCACTCACTCACTCACTCACTCACTCACTCACTCACTCACTCACGCACTCACTCACTCACGCACTCACTCACTCACGCACTCACTCACTCACTCACTCACTCACGCACTCACTCACTCACTCACTCACTCACTCACTCACTCACTCACTCACTCACGCACTCACTCACTCACTCACTCACTCACTCACGCACTCACTCACGCACTCACGCACTCACACACTCACGCACTCACACACTCACGCACTCACACACTCACTCACTCACTCACTCACTCACACACTCACTCACACACTTCAAAATTAACATGAAATATTGGAATGGAGGTTATATTTGTTCCTTAATTTACTGTAATTTTAGGCTATAAATGGAATCCATTTTGTCATTTTTAAGGGAGACCATTTTGTACACTTAAATAATTCTGATGTCTATTGCAATGGACATTTTGTAAAAATAAAACAGTGATTCTGAAACAATCTACATTGTAAGACGTTTTTAGGTAGAACAATCTATGCATACCTCGTCTCACTTGCACCTCAAGGCCCAAAGTATAGAAAAGCTCTAGGTGTTTGTGGCAAGGGGGGCGTGGTTCAGCGAGGTCTGCAGCGGGAGAGAGAGCCGCGGGACGAGCGGTAAGTGAGTGGGTTGGAAGCAGATTAATAACACCTGTCTCTCGTTCCAGTAATGAGCGCGGAGAGGGTATAAGACATCGGTGGAACCGGAGACCGGGGAGAGAGAGAGGGACTGCTGACGCGACACACACACACACGGACATTGACTTGTGAGACACGTTCACCCGGAAGCGGAACGTTTGACCGGAACCCAGAAGTGACTTTTGTTTGAATAAAAATAGCGTCAGCAGTCAAACCGACCCCCTTGTCCTCTTCCTTCCTTCCAAAACGAACCTTATCACACTGGTGCCGAAACCCGGGAAGGAAGTAGGACCGAGCCGCCGCCATGCAGACGCCCTCCGCCACGCCGTTTGCGGACATCATCACCTCCCTCGCGGCCCTCCACCAAGACCAACATCAGGCAATGCTGGACCTGCGGGCAGACCAAGACCGCCGCTTCGAGGCGATTGTCCGCGGCCAGCAAGAGGACCGCGAGAGGTTCCGGAGCTGGATGGATCGGGAGGTTCGCGCCGAAGCCGCCGGGCTGGCTAGCGCACCGGTCCACGTGCCCCTCCACAAGATGGGGCCAGAGGACGATCCGGAGGCCTTCATAGACCTCTTCCAGAAGGCCGCGGAGGCCTGCGGCTGGCCCCGGGCACAGTGGCCGGTGCGCCTCATACCGTTACTAACAGGAGAAGCCCAGGCGGCCGCACAACACCTGCCGGTGGCGAACCTCCTGAAGTACGAGGATCTGAAGAGGGCCATCCTACAGCGGGTCGGTCGGACCCCGGAGCAACACCGCCAGAGGTTCCGCTCCCTGGAATGGGGCGAGGCCGGCCGACCCTTCGCAATGGCCCAACAGCTCCGGGACTCGTGCCGCAGATGGCTCTTGGCCGGCGGAAGCGACGTGGACCATATCGTCGATCTGGTGGTGCTGGAGCAATTCATCACTCGGCTCCCAAGAAAGACCGCCGAGTGGGTCCAGTGCCACCGGCCCACGTCGCTGGAGACGGCCATCAACCTGGCGGAGGACCACCTGGTGGCGTGCCCGGGGGTCGGCGAGCCCTCACTAACCTCTCACTCTCTCTCTCCCCCCTCTGTCTCTCCCTCTCGCCCTGTCCCTCTCCCCAGGTCCCGTCCTCCAGGCCCTCCTCGCGTTCCCCCCAGAGGCCGGGGTGGGATGGGCCCAGGACCGTCCGGGAGTTCGCGGGCTCCGCCCAGGGGGGCGGGGCCGCTGGGGGCGGGGGGCGGGGCCGCTGGGGGCGGGTGGCGACAATGGCTCCGGTTTCACACCCTCCCCGCGCTCATTTTCCAACCCACTCCCCGCCGCAGGGGCGGCGGGCAGGCCTGGGCTGGCCTGTTGGCGGTGCGGTGATCCGGATCATTTTGTGGACCGATGTCCGATGATGGACATCGGAACAATGATCCGGATCCCGAACGTCCCACGGGCCACCCCCGATCAAGCAGGAGAGTACCAAATTCCTGTGAGTATCAAGGGGGGTTCAGGCTTTGGTAGATTCAGGATGCAACCAAACCTCGATCCATCAAAGTCTGATGCAGCCTGGGGCATTGGATACAAGCCGCATGGTTAAGGTGCGGTGTGTGCACGGGGATGTGGTGGAATATCCGGTTGTCCCAGTCACGATACAGTTTCGGGGGAAAAAGCATAGTGTTGAGGTGGCGGCTAGTCCCCACCTCCGGCATCCGCTTATTCTGGGGACGAATTGGCCCGCCTTTTCGGCGTTATTGGGGTCGTTATGCGCGGATGCCGCTTGGGAGAACAAGGCTAGGAACGGGGCGGCGCGAGTGCAGGTTGGCGAGACTGATACGGGACCCTTGGGAACAGCTCCAGAGGAACCGAGCGGGGTCGAGAGACTGATTCTCTCGGACCGCGATGAGTTCCCTCTGGAGCAGTCTCAAGATGAGACCCTAAAACATGCATTTCAGCAGGTCCGCTCTATCGACGGTCAGTCTCTCCAACCCGCATTGCCAGTCACGTATCCTTATTTTGCCATAATTAAGGATCGATTGTATCGAGTGACCCAAGACACTCAGACAAAAGTGGATACAACCCAGTTATTAGTACCAAAGAGCCGCCGGGAAATGCTTTTCCAGACGGCTCACTCGAACCCGATGGCGGGCCACCTGGGACAGGCGGCCACACTGAATCGCTTAATGACCCGATTTTTTTGGCCAGGCATTCATGACAATGTGCGCAGGTGGTGCGCGTCTTGCCCTGAATGTCAGTTGGTGAATCCACTGGCCGCCCCAAAAGCGCCATTGCGCCCCCTTCCATTAATGCAGGTCCCCTTCGAGAGAATTGCGATGGACCTCATCGGGCCATTAGAGCGATCCGCACGCGGACATCGTTTTGCGTTAGTCATCTACGCAACACGATATCCGGAGGCAGTGGCTCTCCGCAACATCTCCGCGAAGAGTGTTGCGGACGCACTGTTTCGTCTGATCTCCCGAGTGGGGATTCCGAAAGAAATCCTCACTGATCAAGGCACGGCGTTTATGTCACGCACGTTGAGCGAACTCTACGGATTATTGGGCATTAAATCCATTCGAACAAGCGTCTATCACCCACAAACGGACGGCTTGGTCGAACGGTTTAATCGCACTCTTAAATCCATGATCCGTAAGTTCGTACAGGAAGACGCCAAAAATTGGGATCGGTGGTTAGAACCCCTCTTATTTGCCGTGCAGGAGGTTCCACAAGCCTCCACGGGGTTTTCCCCCTTCGAGCTTCTCTACGGACAGCAGCCCCGGGGGGTGCTGGACGTCCTACGAGAAACTTGGGAGGAGGGACCTTCTTTGGCCAAAAACGAAATTCAGTACGTGCTGGACTTGCGAACAAAACTCCACACCTTGGGGCGGCTATCTAGGGAGAATTTGTTGCATGCCCAGGACCGCCAGAGCCGGTCATATAACAGGGGTACGAAACTACGCAAATTCACACCGGGAGAGAAAGTGCTCGTATTACTCCCTACATCGAGCTCTAAATTAATGTCAAAGTGGCAGGGGCCGTTTGAGGTCGCACGACAGGTGGGAGACCTCGATTATGAAGTGATACGATCCGATAGGAACGGGGCACGTCAAATATACCACCTCAATCTCCTTAAGAAATGGAATGAGGTGGAATCAGTGTTGTTGGCGACGGTGATCGGGGGAGAGGATGATCTCGGGCCAGAGGTGAGCAAAGCACAATCAGTCGCGCTGGCCCCTGGGGGAGATCACCTCTCACCGTCCCTACTCACTGATTTATCAAAACTACAGGCGGAGTTCGCCGACGTGTTCTCGCCCCTACCGGGACGTACCAACTTAATTCAGCACCATATCGAGACCGAGCCGGGCGTGGTAGTTCGCAGCCGGCTGTATCGCTTGCCTGAACACAAGAAAAAAGTAGTTCAGGAAGAATTAGGGGCAATGCTCGATATGGGAGTAATAGAGGAGTCCAACAGTGACTGGGCGAGCCCGATCGTTTTGGTCCCTAAGACCGACGGCTCGGTCAGGTTCTGTGTGGACTACCGCAAGGTGAATGCAGTGTCGAAATTCGACGCGTATCCAATGCCGGGGGTTGACGAGTTGCTTGATCGGCTGGGCACGGCTCGATTTTATTCGACATTGGACTTAACGAAGGGCTATTGGCAGATACCCTTGTCTCCATTGTCCAAAGAAAAGACAGCTTTCACCACGCCGTTTGGATTACACCAATTCGTCACGCTTCCCTTCGGGTTGTTCGGGGCGCCCGCTACCTTTCAGCGCCTCATGGACAGGATTTTGCGTCCCCATGCCGCATATGCTGCTGCCTATCTGGATGATATCGTGATTTACAGTCACGATTGGCAGCGGCATATGCAGCATGTCCGGGCGGTCTTGAGGTCGCTGAGGGGAGCGGGGCTCACGGCCAAACCGAAGAAGTGTGCACTTGGGCGGGTGGAAGTAAGGTATCTGACCAGACGGCTCCCCGGCCTGAGTCAGGCGGTGGGGGTATGTGGCAAGGGGGGCGTGGTTCAGCGAGGTCTGCAGCGGGAGAGAGAGCCGCGGGACGAGCGGTAAGTGAGTGGGTTGGAAGCAGATTAATAACAGCTGTCTCTCATTCCAGTAATGAGCGCGGAGAGGGTATAAGACATCGGTGGAACCGGAGACCGGGGAGAGAGAGAGGGACTGCTGACGCGACACACACACAAGGACATTGACTTGTGAGACACGTTGACCCGGAAGCGGAACGTTTGACCGGAACCCGGAAGTGACTGAGAGAAATACACACTGGCAAAGCAGTGTGCAGAGACTGAGTTTTGTTTGAATAAAAATAGCGTCAGCAGTCAAACCGACCCCCTTGTCCTCTTCCTTCCTTCCAAAACGAACCTTATCACAGTGTTCTTATCAGATATTTACTGTCAGATGTGTCTGCTATATGTGCTGACTGCATATGTGCAACATAGTTAGTTATTTGTATTAACATAAAATGTTGACAGTCTGAATAAACTATGACAAATTAAGTATTGTGGTCACTACCAAAACAGTACTGTCACTACCGAAAATGAGCAGTCACTACTACCGAAACGGATTCAGGGGACGGAGCACCCAACTCCAAACAGTCTTTATTTCAAATATGTATTTTATTTATTAAAAGCAAAGTTTTTAATTTCAAAAGCATTTCTGAATTCAGTTAAAATAACGAAATGTAAAAAAAAAAAAAAATGTTGCCACCATGCAAAATTGTATTAATGCTTGAATAACACACCTATGTCCCCTTTCCATTAAAAATAATGGCTAGAGCGGTGACTGGGATACGTGGCATAATTTTTGGAATGACTTAGGCTAAAAAAATACAACCATACTGATAAAGCAAACAATAATAATGCACAGTTTGTTTAAGATTATTTGTTGCACACATGATATGGAAAATGTAAATTTAAATACTGAAAAGCATTGCCATTTTGCATATTGCATTGCAAGTTTTATATCGCTACACTTCAGCTTCCATAAATAAGGGTGAGCACGAATATATTCGATCTGTAATTAATATTCAAAAAAATAAAAATAATATTGAAATTTTACTATATTGCTTCGCTGGCCGTAAATGCAGTGAATCCATTATAAATCCCTCTAAATCTCGCAGTTATAACTAAATCCACTGGGTGGTGCTGTGGAGCGTGTTAATAACTCGACTGTATTTGATCACTAATGTCGTCTGCCTCGTAATGTTTGGAATTACTTAGATGAAAATGATCTTACAAAATGGAGTTACTTTTAATAAAATTAATTAATGAAAGTGAGTTTAAAAAAAAATCCCATCCAAACACCAGTCGACTGAGGACAGCTGTCCATCACCGCATTCACGAGTGCAGAAGAGCACAGATGTTCACTGAGTGAGAGCGCAATAACGTACATGATAACAAAATGCTAAATGCATTTCATGCAAATCATGATTGAGACAAATGCTTCCTTTAAGTTTTGTTGAGGTTTAAGAACAGAAAACACAAAGTGCTGTCAGAAACTTATCTTTGTGTCTCTACATCTGTCATCGGGGCTTTTAGTTGCCAACTAACGGTACTTCATCGAGCATTTGATTCAATGAGCGAGGCCGTGGCATGAATCACAGAATGTGACGTTGGAATCAGAATGTAAACGTTCTTGGGTGGAGGGAATATCTATATCTTACCCAGATACAGCAAATCTATTTTATGATTGGCTGTTCGGTCTCTCTATATTTTTTATTAGATTAACTGGTGCGTGGCAGGGCCGTCAGAACTCTATGGGGAACTCGCTTGATTCCTCTAATAGCGCGCAACTTAGTGTGTGTTACCCTGGTGATTTCTCTGCGTGAGAAATACATGGTGTGGCGTGTGAGCGTGTGCACGGGTTGAAATGCGTGTGTCTCACGCCCAAAGCGTGAGACTTGAGAGCTCTGTTGTAGGGCTTTGATGACAAAATGAGAGCTTGATCAAATCAACTGAAGCTTTCAAGTCACTGTACTTCACACACTTATTGAGAAAGAATTCTAGCCTGACGTGGTCATACTCAACTCTAGTCAGAATATGAGTCTGCTGCTCCATTGGGCTGTGATTATAGGGCGTGTTTCAACCCAACCAGGAAAGACCTCAATTGGACAGACCTACAACCAATCAGAGCAACGAAGCGCCATCAACAGAGCTCAACTGCACTGTGTTGCCAAGTCCGCGTTTTTTTCCCGCAGATTGTTTTCTATGTCCGTGGGTTGAAGCGACTATTACGTTATGTATAGACTCATGAGTGCGAATTTTAGCAGGCAACCTTGCCAAAATAACACATTTTACCCCCCAATAACACACATTTTACCCTCCAAACACCATTTTTTTTTTCGGAGAACCCCCCTCCGAGAAGCTATTGTTTAGAGCTAGTAGTTGGCGGGTTTTGTTGTAAAAACTTGGCAACCCTGTCTGCACGCGCGCTGAAATAAATTATCTTTGCCGGTGTTGTAAAAAAATAAAAGAATTTAATTATACACAGAGTACTTACCCAACATGATCATCATTTCTGAGAGAAATTGTGAAGGTGAATGCAGATACAAACAAGCTCTCCGTTTAGGATTCGAAAAAATATAATCCAAGCCCCTTTGATGACGTGCATGATTACGTTACTGTTGATCATCTATCCGTCATCGTCTAAAGCCCGCCCTGATGATTTCATTGGTCCGAACAGTTTCTGTTCGGGGATAATTACTCCTCTATGGTGCAAAGCCAGACCGACTGTTGTGGGCGGGGCTAAATTTGGCTGGATTCCATTGGCTGGAGAAGGCGATTAAGGACCCCCACTCCCTAATGGGGTCATGGTTTTGGGGCCAAGATGTTGTTAGCGTTGAATAAGAGACCTCTGCGGTGAAATGTACCTGCTGTGTGTATGTATGCACAGCATGTTATTGATACTCTAGATGAGCTAAAGCCACAAACATGTTGTTAACATTAACATATCATGTGCAATATGATTGTGTTCCCAATAGCAACTATAGCCTAAGACATTTTAAGCTTAAGATAGCCTTAAGAATGAGCATGTTTCACTATGTAGCTATGTAGCTTTAAGAACAAGCATGTCTCTAATAACACAGCAGCTTTAAGATCAAGTGTTTTTCCAATAGCACTACAGCTTAGGGCTGCACAATTAATCCAATTTCTAATCGCGATTACAATTATGTATGCCTATACGAACATAAACTTTTGCAATATTTTCTAAATGTCGATAAAAAAAAACAAGCTTTCCGCCGTTTGTGGTGAATAGGAAATCGGTGAAACATGACGGCACTAAATACCTTCGCCTTGTTCTCACAACCCTTTACGACGCACATTATAACCATGATTGTTCAAACTATCTTCCTACAAACTGGTACTTTGTCAACTCTACTCAAACTACTACTGATGCAGGCGTGCAGGTCGCGTTGGTTCTATTTACGGAAATGAGAGAGGGAGGGGGTGATGTGAGGGAGGATGTTTCGGCCGGGACTTTTTACTGCGCCGAGTTGAAGTACTCTCAGAAGTGCTATTCCGCCATACATTATAGTTCTCCTTTTTAACTCGGTTAAAAAAGCGCCACGTTTTATTTTGTGTCACCATACTTGGTCGACCAACTATTCGTAGCTATTGTACTGTATTTAAATAGGGGAAACGTGGAGTTGATTGGTTGCTTCTAACTTGATCTCTGTTTGGTACCATAGTGAATGAACTGTGATTAGTGTGCTAAGCTAAATGCTATCAGAATGTCACCCCGCGTCAGAGAGATTAAGTGCACGCACTCAGACGACAGAGGTATGTATCAACTCATCTTAGTTAAGGGAATAACATAGTTTAATATGAAAAAACGGTGAAGTATCCCTTTAATATTTTATTAAAGTTCTTGCTCTCAACAGACTTTGTGTTTTGTATCACTTGTGCACTGTCCGTTTTCGGAGCATAAACCTGCCCGTGTAATGCGTACCGGAAACTGTTCTATTTAAAAGATTATTAAATGTTTATTAATATTTAAAGAATGTGTGCCACCTGATCATATTGCACCAAATGCAACACTGCACTCCACTGGGTCTGCCGCAACACATTTACGATGCCGAAGAGTGAAACGTGAAGTCGTGAAAGATGATACAAATGCAAACAGACACTATTATTATATATTTAGCCTCGAAGCTCAAAAAATGGCATTCGAAACAGCCCTAGATAAAATGAAATTAGCTGATATCACCGTTTTCTCCAGAAGGACTGTACAGCAGAATGACTTTTTTTTTTTTTGCAATATTTTCCTGTTTAACACTGTGAAGCTTCTTTGAAACAATCGTCATTGTAAAAGTGCTATATAAACAAAGTTGACTTGACTTAGCTCAATAATCCTCAGTCGTGGGCTCATGAACCGCTCGCCGGTAAAATGATTTTTCCAATGATGGTCAGATGATCGCTCAAATCCACCTCAGACATTTATCTTACTTTGTTGTTGCCATTAAACAATGTTTTTTTTTTTTTTTTTTTTTTTAATATATTTATGTTTAAATTTATTTTTACATTTCTTCTGATTATGATAAGTGCAAAGATGCAAGTGGGTCAGAAATGATTTTGGTGGTTATATTTAGTTTAATATTAAGTTTTGTTTTGTAGAAAGCATTTCTTTAGTTTTGTTTAAAATTGTATCTTAATTTCAATAAAGGTTTCTTCTGCCAATTGCCTGGATTTAATAAATAAGAAGCAAATAGCAGACTATAATCGTGACATGAAGTCACGGGAGCGATCACTGTCATTGCTCATGAACTGGAGCGTGTCTCATAAATAAACAAACTCAACAGGCTACTTGCCTCACAGAAATGAGAAATGGGTATAAGAAGCTTGAAATGTCCACTTTTAAATGAAACGGAAACATTTAAATGAAATTAAAATATTTAATTAAGCAAAGTGCAGTGTTCACGCGAGCAGCTCATGACTCATGAGCAGTGTTGGGAGTAGCGCATTACAAAAGTAATACATTACAGTAACTTATTACTTTTTGCTGTAACGCAGTAGTGTAAGGCATTACTAATCAATTTTCAGTAATATTTTACTCGGTACATTTCCAGTAACGCTTGCGTTATTGCGGATTTTACAGAAGTGCCGCACGCATGATTTCAGCCGCTGTGCTCGCGCTGGACGGTGGAAAAGTGGCTAAAGAAGGTTTAAAGGCTCTGTCGTCGAAGAACGGACGAGAGACGAGGCGCGCGCTGCAGAGCCAAACTATAGGCCTAATGCCTATAAACAACACTTGGGTGAAGATGACAGAATAAGACTACTGCACACCGTGACACCGTCGTTTAGATTTTTATAGTAATAAAGTAATTTAGTTCAGTTAGAGAACAGGCCGTTCAAATAAAAACGGAAGCATGAACCGAACTTGTGATCTTGAGCTGACAGATGATCGCGGAAGATTTGGTTTCAAAGTGAAATGTAAAAGCGCCTATTAAAGGGGGTTTGTCATTGTGTTGTGTATTTCATTAAGAATGATAGGCTAATTTAAAACCGAAACTAAAATCTGCTTGTCAGCACAAATATTGCATTTACTGACGAGCTGTCATCATTCACTGTGAGCGCGCACTGGCGCGTTTTCAGTTCATATGGAAGCTTAACTTTTATAAGAATTCTTTGAAAGCACTCGCTTTGCATCCGCTCCCGTTATTAATGCCCAAGCGGCAGTGCGCATGTTCCTTTCGGTTAAATACAATAGTGATGTGAAAGCCCAGATACCGGTGATGTCATCATACTTTGATTAACCGGTGGGAAAATGTCCCCACCGACTCATCCCTACTGTACATTCGCGAGATGGATGCGCATTGCTTAGTTTATCAGAGATAAGGACAAGAACGTAGGCTAGTCAAATGCAAATGCAGTCAAATACAACCTTTTTCTAAAACCGAAATAACTATCTCGCAACTATGTTGCAACAATAAGAAAAGAATGCGCATATTGTCAGAACTTAGTTTACACAGTTCTGTTGTGTCTATGAACAGAAGCTATTCCCAGATATTGCCAGATAATCACTTTACCTCTAAAATAATACTTATAACAGAGTTGGATCGTCATGATTTCTTGCATTGTCTTGAGCATTCACTTTTTTTGCCAATTCTCTATTGTTACTCTGGATGGCCCATGTCATTATGCTTCATCATATCGTCTTCTACTGGATGTAAAATGCTCTCTGCCTACATTTGAGAATGTTAAGAGCTACTTCTGAAGTTATTTTGGTGAAAGTAACTCAAAAGTAATACAGGAGTAATGTAAGGCATTACAATTCTGAGACAGTAATATTGTAATGTAATGAATTACTTTTAAATAGCAGTAATAAGTAATCTATAATATATTACAGTTTGGAAGTAACTTGCACAACACTGCTCATGAGAGCGTTTTCTGTTTAGATTAGCCTGTGCTTCCTCAATCCACAAACTGTGAGTTTAACTTGTGCAATCAGGACACTTGTTTTATAATCATGTGCAGCATGAGATGGATATAAATGAAAGAGAAGATACGCCTCCTGCTGACAAAATCCTCTCAGTTGGTGGCAAAAATCATGCGATAATGTTATATATGTATCCACATACTGTGCAGATGGCAAAGACATACTTGACCATACCTCAGCAAAAGACTTTCAGGACTTTCTGCAGATATTGACGACAAATATTGAATTCACTTGCAGCATTCAGTGTTCATAATGGCGCTGTTTATCAGTGTAATCAGCAGGGATGGAAATTAACTTTTTTGTTAAAATTTCAAAATCTACCAGCCACTCAATGTTTTTACCAGCCACTTTCTTGTTTTTAACCGACAATGTGTAACTGCACGTGAAAATTAATACTACAAGCTCTACAATACTTAAGCTGTTTATTTCATCTCAAATCTCAATGAAATACTGACATTTTTTCACTCTTATACACACACAAACCATGAACTGATATACATTTCATTAAATGAGTAGGGCTCTATGTTCTCTCTCTCTTTTTTTTTTTTTTTACCTGGATGTGGCATTTGGATGATTCTTTTATGGCTTCCAGTTTTAGGTTTTTAGTACCAACAATGAAACTACTAGTTTTGGCATCTTCTGAAGCGTGTTGACGACATACCGAGCAGAACATTGTCAGGGTATGCACCGAAATAAAAATTATTGGCTGAAACCGAAGCACTAAAAGAAATTATGCCAATTATCCATTGCATTTATGGCTAATGCTATGACTGTGTAACTTTACTAAAAATCAAGGCATTGCAATTGCATTAATTAATATTAAAGTTTCAAATAATAAATCAATTACAAATTATGCAAATATTTATTTAGCACATTGCAACATCAAACAGTATACCATATTTTCCGGACTATAAGTCGCACTTTTTTTCATAGTTTGGCTGGTCCTGCGACTTATAGTCAGGTGCGACTTATATATCAAATTTAATTCATACTGACTGACAAGAATAAACATATAGCCGCGAGAATGCGCTCTATGCTGCTCCTGTAGCCTAATATTTACTTATAGACAACAACTTAGAAAGACTGAACACAAACAAAATGCCCCCATAAAGAAAATCGTATTCTGCAAAATACAAGCAGCATGTAGTAAAACATGCAGCGGAGGACGATTCTCACAGCGTTCGTCTCTCCCGGCAGAGAGTTCAAGCCTCTGTGGACTCGTTCCTTCAGCTCTGGCCATCTTGCTTACAGTCCGCAAGTAGATTTCTTTTTCTTCTTCATCACAATTAAAGTAACCTCTGCTTTTCGCCAGTCCCTTACAAGTTTCTCACTCACTTCAAACTTTCTTTCTTCTGCTCGGGTTATGCAGTGAAGCGGGCACGAGCGAGTGCACGCGAGCAGGTGCTCGCATGCGCGCGCGGGTGCTCGCGTGCTTGCATGCGCGCGGCTCCAGCTCTGCCCTAATGCGACTTATAGTCCAGTGCGACTTATATATGTTTTTTTCCGCGTCATGACGCATTTTTTGACTGATGCGACTTATACTCCGGAGCGACTTATAGTCCGGAAAATACGGTACAATAAAATTATAGTAAATTTTATGTTTAACTTGATCTCACTCATGTGTACATTAAATAATAATGTACAGGTCTACTGGCCTACAGAAATGTAATAAAGTAATCAAATGTAACATAACTGCATATTTAACTGTTTAAATGAAAGATTATTCCTTATTAAACTTACAAAAGCTATTCAATCAAGAGCAGTGAGTGATGACCTTATCGTTTGTTTGACATTAAACATAGCAGTAAAGGCTACTGCCCCTTTAAGACCTAATAGAGGGATATGCGTCATCTTTCACGACTGTGTAAAGTTCACTTAAGGCATATTCAGACTATGTCTGCTAGAATTCTCATCAAGATGAACATGTTGGCATACTTTTTGTGTGAGTTTGTCCGTTTAAGCACAAGACTTGAAAGAGAACTCAATATTTGCGCGCTGTGAGACGGGTGCGCGCTTCCGGATGACAGTGACGGATCTTCTCTCAGCGCGAGCGAGTTATTATGGTTATTATTCGCGTCTTCTGGCACTACATCCGGGTAATGACGGCGAAAACGACTGGTCATATTCGGACATACATAGTGCGGCCGCACTCGCATTCACTGAACACAGTTTATAAAGAGGGGAAACAGCTATTTTTATTTACCCGCCACGGTGGCCGGTAGGTGAAGCGAGTTTACCCGCCACAACGCAAAATCACCCGCATTTGGCTGGTGGCGGGTGCTAATTTCCATCCCTGGTAATCAGACAGCTGTTTTGGGTGCTTTGCTCACTTCCTGCGGTGAAGGGAGACAACTCCGAGAGCCCAGCAGTTTGCAGCGCAAGAATTAGCAGCAGCAGAGACACTTCAAGACGAGTGTGAGGCCGACCTCTTCACTGCCATTGACAGGAAGTACAGGAAGAGATGCCCCAAGGTACCTAAAAAGTGCCAGCTTGGAGAGCAAAAGGAGATAAGAGTGCCGATCAATACACTTTACTGCTCGAATCCTACAGGAATGATCAGAAACTGAAGCACTTGTTGATCAACAAGCACAACCACAACTACAACCCCTCCAAAAGCTGATCTCAGTCCCCCTTCACTTCTGCAAAAGTCTGCAAACTAAAAGCTGAAAGATCCTTGCTTGTGTGATAACTCGTATAATTGACTTAGGTTATAAATATATATATTAAAAATATTACACAAAAGTTAAACTTTTTTGCCAATTGGGCCCAGGTCGCATGGTTAAGTATCAGTGCAGCAAGCAAAACACATCTTCCCTTACACACTCGTTGTAAAACTAAATGTTCATAATGAACATTCAGACTATATTGATGATAAGGGCCTGGAGTTGGAATCAGAGTTTTTTTATTTTTTTATTATTGTGACATGCTAAAAATAACCAAAACAACCCAAGTGGAATATGATGTCAAGAAGTTAATAAGGGGTGTGTCTCCTAGTTCAGTAATCAGGACACTGATCAGGACATAAGTCAATGGGCTTGGTCAAAGTCCACACATTTATTTCCCTTTTAGCGTGACTAAAGATTAAGTTCAACACCGTACAAGTAGCCTACAGTCTGCACAGCTGGCAAGGACATACTTCACTACACCTCAGCAAAAGCGCTCAGCACTCGCTGCAGGTCAAGCTGACTGTTTGCTGTTTATGATGAGAAATATGTAGATGTTTACTGAGTGGTGGAAATGGATTGTTTCTGAATGTCAGTTTGCTTTTTTGTGTCCACATTATGTTGTCTGTTGAAGCGTGTTTTCTCAGGTTACTGATGCACTTGCAGTTTTATGCACTTTTCTTTACCTAATTTTCCTTACATTCTCATGTTTAAAAAGTTAATGCACTTTAAAAAAATGAATGTAATTTCATTTCAATAAAAGATGCACTCTTTCAGTTAAATATTTTTATCTAAAAGTGCATCTTAAATTCTTAATTTACTTTTCACATTCCTTATGTTCACCTAGCCTCCTCGCACTCAAAATGGACGCTTGTGCATGCCGGATTCACTTAATATTCAATTAACACAATCGATATAATAGCCCCATCTGCGTACTCTTAAACATTAAAACATTCACATCGTCTTAACGAATCATTATAATTCATACCTGAAAAGGGGGAGAAGAAAAAAACCACACAATTTCGCTGTTTCCCCACTGCAAACTTTATGGAGAAACCCGGGCAGCGAGTGTTCTCCCCCTTGTGTTCAACCAGACCAGAGTAATCGATTGCACACCTATCGTGCCAAACTAACTGATCACTGATAAACCCAAAAGGACTAACAAATTACATATTTACATGCTTAAAATAGCGTCAATATAGTGCAATGTTTAAGATTTATGATTTTTTTAAAGACATATTTAAATCTGTCACACTGCCCTTAAGTTACTGTATTTCATATGTGAATTGTTCACTGTGATAATCTTTTAAAATATTGAACATTTCTGGGGCTGCTGGATGGCAGAGGCAGACAATTTATACACATAATTTGTGCAGATATCAATTTAAATTTTTTATTCTGTGATTCATTTTGATTAATGACCATTAAAAACACTTTTTTAATGATTTTATGGAATACATTTTATATTGTGATAACTTCACATATAATCTCCAAATGTATGTAGAAACAACATAAAGACAAATAATACAAAAAAAAAAACTTTTAATCGCATGTTTTTATGAATGAAGAGCAGTATCACTTATACACATATATGATAACATACATTATATATATATATATGAAATAACATGTCAATGACACTTCTTTGACAGTTTAAGATCTGCCCTTGCTGCACATGACGTGGATCTCAAACGCATCTCATTTCTTCACAACCTTACGATCAATTAAGACGTTATTTAACTAATTTAAGACTACTAGGATACTCTACAAAATAGACATTTTGGCATATTTCTGTGTGCTATTGTTCATTGAAAATACTAGCTATCAAATATGAAATGTTTCGTTTAGCTACTTACATATCTCGCTCTTGACATTGAGTCGTGCTGCTAAAATTCGCGCTCAGACTTAGCATCTTTGTGAACCTATGGTTTTCTCAAATATTTTGACGTTGACATTGACGAGCGGTGACAGACCAATGTACGGCCGTTTCACACCGCAAGCGTGAGCGGCGCGTGAGCAGCGCGTATTTTTTTCGGCGCCCATGTTAATCAATGAGTGCATTCACACCGGGAGCAGGAGCAGCGCGTGAGCGTCAAGCAGGAGCGTCGCGTGAGCAGCAGTGAAGCGGGGGTTTCGGCTGCGAGCCTATTTTTGCTGCACTGCTGACGCTTCTGACGCTCAATTAAAGTGAAAGCACACTTTTAAAGGACAAAATAAATGTGATTTCACACAAAAAGTGCCTAAAATGCACGCAGGAAGCACGTGTAGTGTATTTGAACAATAACTGGAGTATGTCAGAGAAGAACACGAAGAATAAAAAATATCTGTGGAAGATTTTAGCAATTTAAACTTGTTTTGATTATTCAGTTTGGGTGAAAGTATGGTTATGATTATAAAAAATAAAGTAAACTAGCCAGAAAATGAAACAAACTTTCGTTTAGTTTAGTATTTAATATTCAGACAGGTAAAGGCTCTCGGTCTGCAGCTGCAGTCACGGTGTAAAGCGAAAGCACACTTTTGATGGACAAAATAAATATAATACCACAAAAGCGCTCAAAATGCAGAAAAAGAAAACGAAGAATAAAAATCATCTGTAGAAGATTACCCATTTAAACTTGTTTTAATTATTCAGTTTGGGTGAAAGTATTATAAAAAGTAAAGTAAACTAGCCAGAAAATATAATAATTTATTTTAGTTTAGTATGTAATACTCAGACAGGTATAGGCTCTATCATTGTGGGAGCCGCTGCTGTGACGCTGCACCAACGCTTCCAGTGTGAATATTGTCGCGCGTCTGCAGCTGCAGTCACGGTGTAGTTACGCTGAAGTGCTGCTCACGCGCTGCTCACGCTTGCGGTGTGAAACAGGCGTGAGGCTCAGATGAACACACACACACCTCTGGATGCACTTATATGGACTTTAAAACAGAAACATCCATTCACTGCCATTATAAGCTTGGAAGAGCCAGGATATTTTTTTTAAAAAAACTGAAAGAAAAATACCATATATAGCTAGGATGACTAGAAGCTAGTAAATCATGGGGTCGTTTTCATTTTGGGGTGAACTATCCCCTTTAAGCTGGCTGTACACGGTGTGATTTTTTTTGTTGTACGAGCTCACAGACGATTTTTTTGTCATTCGGGAGAAAACTTGTGGAAATCGTGGATGCTCGTATGGAAGTGACTTGCAGTGTGCGAGAGGATTTACGAGACAAATACAACGTTACGAGCTCCTCCCTATAATTTTTAATCATGTTTAAAAATTCTGGGAGTCGGCCTGATTTTCTCCAGCGTATCCTGGTTGAAAGCGTATCCTGGCTGTCCCCTATTGCCATACGATGAGTATTAAGCCTAGTTCAGACTGCACGATTTTCAAATTCGTCGGGTCTCTGCTCTATTCACACTGCATGACTATCTGGGGTATCATTCAGTCACTGCTGTGTTCACACTGCACGATGGTTTGACGACTGCATGACTGAACAACTCCCACTGCATGACTGGACAACTCTTTCTCTCCCGTGCGCAAACTACGTTTCCCAACTACACATGCGATGTGACAAGTAAACAATGCGAGATCACACGTGCGTCAGACCGGAGTTCTCGCGCGAGACTTTGAATTGTTATTAAAAATGATAAACTGCACAAGGTTTGCTTCAAATTGTATGTGCGCTGATTTGTGGAGAAAAAGATTATGGCGGCAGAAATTGTTGGAGAGACAGAGGGAGCCAGGATTGTGTTCTTCAATGAGAGTTTGAGGTAAATAAATAATTTTGTAATGTGCTGCTGCTGTGGCTGGATGTGCAAATGTTTGGGCTTTGTTTCTGTTTGATAGAATTGTAAATATGTCTATTAAAATACTGATATTTTGCTCTATAACTCCTCCCTGAACGTCCCGCTGCCCTGTATCTCACTCTCTCATTGGCTGTCGGTCATCGCCGATCTAATTTTCAGTCAGAACGCTGTTCACACAGCAGGAGTTTCAATCGCCGACAGCTCCAGATATTTAGCATGCCAAATATCTCACAGGCGTCGGCGATTCTCTCTGATCGCGTCTTTGATTATTCACACTGCGTGATTGTCACTTGCGTGCACGAGCACCGATTTGCCTGTGATCTCAGGCATTTGTCGGCGATTTCGCAAAACTTGTCGGCGACTCAAAATCGGGGCAAAAATCGGGCAGTGTGAACTAGGCTTTATTAGGCTTCAGCTCAGTGGCTGCAACTATGCACAGTCACACACACGCACACACACACTTTCTCTTGCTCTCTCTTTCTTTCTTGTTGTTTATGTAGAAAGGAATGGCTGCTGTTCTCTGCTTTTAATCAAATCATTGTTTCTTTCTTTTTTCTATACAAAAAAAAAAGGCTAAAGCAGCAACATTGAAATATCTGGTCTCTGTGTTTAGTATGAAAGCTCACGTTATTGGCGCCATGCTGTACAGCCATATTGTGTAACAGCTGCTTTGACATGATTATCAGGTTAACTGACTTGTAACGTGCTATATCTCACAACATCTTGAGTGTCCGACCTCGCACAGTGTACGTCCGCCGTTAAATATACATTTAATTTTCAGACAGCCATTCTCCCAGCATGTGCAGTGAATGAGCCCATCAGGTGATACCCCTACTGGGTTTCAACCTACATTCTGATGGCACACTGATCAGTGGACCGAACGATCACCTATGGTTTAAGTTTACTGAGGTATTGAAAGTACAAATCCAACTAACTATAAAATGAATAATGATAATAATAAAAAAACACAAATAACCTTTACATTTACACTAATCAGTACAGGAACAGAAACAGCAGCAACAACGTTTTGTCTTGAAAACTGATTTAGTAAACTAACTCAACCCAAATGTGACCCAAGTGAAAGAGAAACTGTCATGAGAAATGCTGCAGTGAAGCCCTTTGAAAGTTTAGAGTGCTAACAGAAAGTTCTGTGTGTGTGGTGTGTGGCCATTGATTACCTATCTTTGTGCAAACAGTGGTTTACTTTGTCAGTACTGACACCTAGTGGTCACTTTTAGTGATACGCCAGCCATTTTGGATTTCAGACCTCATGTGCAAATTGCAGATGTGTATCCACATCCATCCTTCTCATTTTGCTCTTGATAAAGCACAATCTGTAACTTCAAATGCAGTTATGTATTTATTTATTTTTAAGTTTTTTGTATGTTTTGAGAACTGTTTAAATGATACATGCTAAATATAACGGTGCATACAATCGTGACGCTAGATTTAGTGATGGAAGAAATAAAACTTTTGAAAAGCTTTAAATCAATTTAACCGATTGCTTCACAAAATAATTCCCTGTTTTGAAGCATTGATTGAAATGCCTGCTGGGGTGTATTCCAGAAAGCAGGTTATGGCAATGCATTTCTGTCATTTTATAGTCAGGGCCCGTATTTATCAAGCATCTCAAAGTTAAGTGCTGAGAATTTCGTGACTAGAGCGAGAGAGGAAATGCACGCCCATAAAGACTCTCTCAGCTGCAGATCCACTCGTCCGTGAACACTTCTGACGCGCCGCGCTCCACTTTATTCCTATGGGTGACGTCGAGCGACTTCAACGCTTCAGCACAGCATTCCGGGAAGGCAGCGCTGCATTTGAACCGATTTGAACGCAGAAATGACGGGAAGCTTCACAACATCGCTTCAGTCGCATCGCAAAGTGGATCTCCATCGATCAGTGCTTTTAGGACTTTACCAAATCATACCAAAGAAGTGTGTTTTTGATGGAGCGGTCCCAGCGATAAAGGTTCGGTCCTGCTTTGGAAGCAGCCGGTGAGTTAAACTGCTTCAAATGTCTGTGCTGTCGGCTACCGTCGCGTGAGTAAACATCAGTAAACGACACGATCGCGTGCTTCGTCATTCAAATGCGCTAACGGACTCCATTGCTGTTCTCTGTATAACGTTACACTAGTCTGACGTGCAAAACAATTTTGCTTGCTACTGCTAAGGTTTAGTCGCATACAATAGTCCATAAACCGAATCATGTCCTCATAAACTGCGAGTAAACACACAAATGTTGACAGACCACTAAATACAGTCCATACCACAGAGACGGACGTCCTGCTGCTGCTGTTTCTATTTCAGCCTCCGGATCTGATTCTGGATCATATCTGTATTAGCTGAGATAGCGATGGGTTTCTCCACGCTTGAGGACGTCACTGCTTTGCGCTCGTCATTCTTTAGCTCCGCCCACACGATACGCCTCCAGGCGCTCGGTTTTTTCCGGAAAGACTCGGTACAGCCCATTTTTCTTTTATAAATATAATAAAACTAAAGACTTTTCAGAGATATGAAGGATGTAATACTACTCTAGAGGTACTCAAGATTGACTGAAACTAAGTGTTTCACCCCCCCCCCCCCCCTTTAAATGCGTTTATTTTCAGACTGTCTCTGATCGTAGCTGGTATGCTGTTCCATATCTCCGCCCCTTTGACTGACAGCAAATGTTGACTGAAAGCTGTGCGTCTCAAAGGAACGGCAGTCGCCTCGAGTAGAGGCTCTAGTCACTCTGTCACTTATCCCAGATCTAAATTGAATAAACTCAGTCAGAGGTGGCGGAGAAAGGCCATGTAGACTTTTATAAATTGAACAAGCTAATTTGAATTTTTTTAATTGTCAAAACTTAAGGCCGGGGACACACTGCAAGCGTGTCGTGAGCGTCTCGGCTGCGTGGCGTGTCCGTTTTTATTTCGGCTCCCATGTTAACCGGTTAGCGCTTGCATACTGCCTGCGTCAGCCGCGCGGCTCATGCGCGGTCCGAGCCGCGCGGAAAACGCGCGCATGCTTCAAATAGAAGAGTCGCCTATTTTTCACGCGACACGCGAGCGTGTTGGAAGCGTTTCTAGGCAAAACAGCATAGGAAAAGGAGTTTATATGCCATTTTGACACGAATACATATTAATACATGACATTTTCATGTTTGAAAGTCGATCTGTAGGTGAACATAAATGCAGATATGCCTACTTGTAATAATAAAAAACAACATAATTATCGATTTTGAAATATTAAACCTGTCAATACAGAACGAAATATTCTGTAGCCTATTTTGCCCTCTATACCATATATGTGTATGGTCAATAGGCTACTGCCTTTGCTGTATCAATAGGCAATCTATTTATATTTAACATGAAGTATAGGGCTTCCCAGCAGCAGCAGCGCCGCGTCAGACACGTTTCTGGTGTGCAAAGACAGAGAAAACCCTGCGCAGCCGCCCCGCGACTGACACGCAGCAGAAACGCCACGCTTGCAGTGTGTCTCCGGCCTTAAGTAGTTATACTTATGAAGTATCAGACAATGATGATATGAATATTTTAATATTTTTAATATTTTTAAGGTTCTCTTATATGACGATTCAATTGGTTTTAAGACAGTCTGGTTTGTCATTGACCAATTTATGCAATATTCAATGTGTGAAAAAATCATGCTGTGAAGAAACATTTTGGCAGCATTTTCTGGCAATAATGATCTAATTTGTTTAAAAACACGAATATTAAAATTTACAATTTTACAAATTGTTTTTACATGTTTTTTAAAAGACAAACTTGAGTCCAAATTTACACCGAGATATTTAAATTTGTCTACAATTTGAATCTCCTCCCCTTTTAAAATTATATTTGAACTTGGCTTTGCTGTTGGACGCTTTGAAAATACCATATAAACTGTTTTTTATTTTATTGAACAGAAGACATGACTTTCTGAGCCACTCGTTAATGCACGTCATAGCTTCCGTCATTGTTTCAGAAAGTTCAACATCAGACTTTGCCTTAGTAAAAATTACAGCATCGTCTGCATATAGCTGAGAGTTAATGTGTGGGCAAACATCTGGCAAGTCATTAATATACAACGAAAATAAAATAGGCCCAAGTATAGAACCTTGGGGTATTCCAACTTGACACCCTAGATATGGAGATTTGATGCCGTTTATTGAGACACAATGGATTCGATCTGATAAGTATGATTTCATCCAAGAAATAGCTTGTTGCGAGAATTTGCATTTATTTACCGGTCTAGATAATAATATTCGGGTTATGGCGGCCTTTCATAACCCTCGCATTATCTGAGTTAAAGGCAATCAGGTTATCCCATGGGATGCCTTTTTTTTCTATTAGAAACAGGAAAAAATGCCACAAAACGTCTCAGACTAAATGTAAGGTTGTAAGTAAATGCAATCTACTAAACATGTCAACAATGCAGTGCAGTTTCCCTTACCTTAATGCTTCACTAAGCTTTTCATATAGATTTTCTGCATTTCCTATATTGCATATAGGCATATAGGCCAACTCGTCCTCTAGTTCTGCTGCTATGGCACCTGTTGAGTGTCCAGCAATTAGCTAGTAAGTTAGCCTACAACATACATGCCATGGGTTATAAAGTTTCAAATGTTAGAATATTCAAACACATTTCAACCCCATTTTAATTAAAAAAAATCACCAGTAAGAAAGATAGGTAGTAGCTATATGGCTAGCTAACTTAGCTTTGATGATTTGAGTAGCCTTAGTTTTTCCCGTTGAGTATTTTCGTGCAATAGCAGAGTCCGGGAACATGTCAGCTATACACTTGTTAAAGTCGTCGTGGAATGAGAAAGGAATGTTGTTTTTGGCACACAGCATTGCCATTTTTACCTCTGCACGTAGTTTTACCTCTGGCATTTCTCGTCACGAATGCTGACATCGCCTGGGCATTTTTTTGTGCCTCTAGCCCGCGCTTGTGCTTGGCGGATTTCTCGTGCTGACAGACATCATTCCTTCCCCCGTGTGAGATGCTGAAGTCGCAGTTACAAAACGTACAAAGCACGTGACTGTCCCCCAACTTTCTACTCTTCAGAAAATTTAATTTGCTGTCCGATTGATCGTGGTATTTGCACAAGGGTTTTGGTTTTTTGGCAGGAAGGCCTTCCGTTACATCCATCATCCGTCTCTGTTTTGTTTTATTCCCGCGTTGTCACTCGTCATCTGACGATAACTGCCACCTACAGTACTGTAGGCTACTGCAGGTGAGGCTTACAGAGTTACAGAGCTCAGATTGGAAATGTTTTTTTTCTCCTGTATTATTATTTTTAAATAACAGGTTATTACACGGGATATTTACAGGAAAATACTAATACGGGAGGACGGCGGGAAAGAAGGGTAAAATACGGGACTTTCCCTGCCAAAACGAGATACTTGACAGGTATGCTCCAGGTGTGTTTCTCAGACCCACAGAAAAGAGGGACGGGGTGAGCAAAGCTCATTAGCATTAAAGGCACATGCACTGAAATGGCTTGGTGAAAGCAGAGCTGTTTTTGACCAGGTAAAATTAGTGTTTTCTTACAATACTAATGAGAATTTTTAATTAAATTATATTACAACGTTTTAATTTAGACACTAAATAATCATATTAACTTGTTCATAAAGGTGTCATGAACTGGCTTTTTTTTAAAAATTATAATGTGGTCTGAGGTCAACTAATGACATTTGTGTATTTTTTACATTCAAAAACATTATAACTAATCAGTAATAGGTTATTTTCTACACTGGTTTTGAGGCTCTCTCCCTGAACGGTGGGTTTTGAAGGGCGTGCCACACTGGTGGAGGAGGCTCCATCATGATCTGGGGTGTTTTTTCCTTCAATGGGAAAATGGAGCTTCAGGTTGTGAAGGGGCGTCAAACGGCGACTGGCTATGTGAATCTGTTGCAGCGGGCATCCCTCTTGACCGAGGGCCCCCGTCTGTGCGGTAATGACTGGGTCTTTCAACAGGACAACACTGCAATTCACAAAGCCCGCCTGACGAAGGACTTCTTCCAGGAGTATAACGTTGCTCTTTTGGACCATCCTGCACAGCAGGATGAGGTTCTCTAAAGGTTCTCTAAATGAGCTATTAACCTAATCATCTGAATCAACTAATTAACTCTAAACACCTGCAAAAGATTCCTGAGGCTTTTAAAAACTCCCAGCCTGGTTCATTACTCAAAACTGCAATCATGGGTAAGACTGCCGACCTGACTGCTGTCCAGAAGGCCATCATTGACACCCTCAAGCGAGCGGGTAAGACACAGAAACAAATTTCTGAACGAATAGGCTGTTCCCAGAGTGCTGTATCAAGGCACCTCAGTGGGAAGTGTGTGGGAAGGAAAAAGTGTGGCAAAAAACGTTGCACAATGAGAAGAGGTGACCGGACCCTGAGGAAGATTGTGGAGAAGGACCGATTCCAGACCTTGGGGGACCTGCGGAAGCAGTGGACTGAGTCTGGAGTAGAAACATCCAGAGCCACCGTGCACAGGCGTGTGCAGGAAATGGGCTACAGGTGCCGCATTCCCCAGGTCAAGCCACCTTTCGGCTACAGAGAAGCAGCACTGGACTGTTGCTCAGTGGTCCAAAGTACTTTTTTCGGAAGAAAGCAAATTTTGCATGTCATTCGGAAATCAAGGTGCCAGAGTCTGGAGGAAGACTGGGGAGAAGGAAATGCCAAAATGCCAAAAGTCCAGTGTCAAGTACCCACAGTCAGTGATGGTCTGGGGTGCCATGTCAGCTGCTGGTGTTGGTCCACTGTGTTTTATCAAGGGCAGGGTCAATGCAGCTCGCTATCAGGAGATTTTCCAGGAGCACTTAATGCTTCCATCTGCTGAGAAGCTTTATGGAGATGAAGATTTGGATTTTCAGCACGACCTGGCACCTGCTCGCAGTGCCAAAACCACTGGTAAATGGTTTACTGACCATGGCATTACTGTGCTCAATTGGCCTGCCAACTCTTCTGACCTGAACCCCATAGAAAATCTGTGGGATATTGTGAAAAGAAAGTTGAGAGACGCAAGACCCAACACTCTGGATGAGCTTAAGGCCGCTATCGAAGCATCCTGGGCCTCCAGAACATCTCAGCAGTGCCACAGGCTGATCGCCTCCATGCCACGCCGCATCGAAGCAGTCATTTCTGCAAAAGGATTCCCGACCAAGGATTGAGTGCATAACTGAACATAATTATTTGAAGGTTGACTTTTTTTTGGTATTAAAAACACTTTTCTTTTATTGGTCGGATGAAATATGCACATTTTTTGAGATTTTTATGAGCTGTATCCTAAAATCATCAGTATTAAAACAATAAAAGACCTGAAATATTTCAGTTGGTGTGCAATGAATCTAAAATATATAAAAGTTTAATTTTTATCATTACATTATGGAAAATAATGAACTTTTATCACATATGCAACTTTTTTGAGAAGGACCCATAAAATATACACCACACACACACACACACACACACACACACACACACACACACTTAGAAATTATTTCCATATAACATTTATTAAGCACTGAAATAAAATTGTATCATAATTAGGACTCAGTTCTGGATTGAGCTCTTCAGTGACCTGAGAGAAAGGCACCTTTTCAACTGCAGCCATGAGCATAAGAGCCTTGGCTCAAGAAGACGGTATGTCTTCTTGAGCATCTTGCAGAAAGACCTTGATGAGTACAGAGAACTTTGGAATAACCACACCATCCGACCTGTTCGTCAGTCTTCTTGTAATTCTGGTAAACCAGAAGCCATGTATCACCTGCCTCACAGGTTCGTATTTAATCCATGCAATATGTGACCATGTTCTGTAAATATCAGATTTCATTTTACTGAAGTTTAATCATTAATTATCAAATAAAATGTGATCGATTGCCTTTAGCTGACATAGAAGTGTATAGTGGAATGTCCTTCACTTGACGATTATCCTATTATTTTAAATCAGAAAACTAGATAATTATTTTAAAAATAATTCAGATACTCTTAGACCAAAAAAAAAAAAAAAAAAACACCAGTGCACAAAGCTAAAAGGTGGATTTTCTGATTCGCAAAGTGCACCACAAAGTGTCTTAGTAGAAGCAAATGTAATGACCGTATTTGAAAAATAGATCTTGTCAACACTGAGGGCATATGACAAAATGAAGTGTTGGATTATCATTTTTCACTTCAGCATTTGTAGGTTTTATTTAAATTTGTAATAAGTTGACTCATAGTGTTTTAATTTCTGACTGGCCTTACGCCGGCTTCACACTGCACGCGTTAGCAGGGCGTAGGCAGCGCCGAAGCAGCGCGTGTGTAAAGCAGTAGCAGCGCGCGCACTTTTTGCTTTCACACAGGCAGCGTTTGTCGCGCGCAGTTGTCACGCACAGTTGTCACGCGCAGTTGTGTACAGAGTACTCTATAATGGATAAGTTTGCATTTCTCTTTAATGTATATGAAATGGAAATAAAGCAAAGATTTATCATGAAGCTAATTTTATTTTTTAAAAATCGTTTCACTTGTTTCTGGTGTTTTTTTTATTTTGTTTAGCGCAAGTTTTTGATAGAAGAAAGGCCATCGCACTATTTGTCCATGAAAAGCACACTGCTAAAAAGAGAAACTTCAGGAAATTGTCTTGAAATATATTAGATAGGCATCAAATTTACATGCATTACCCATCATAAACCTATTAAAGATAATTCATAAATGACTGTAATAACTAAGAGGAAACTTCTTAATGATATATTGTAGGCTAAATGAGCAAATTATCTAACAACGTTTTTAAAAAAAAATGACAAAATAACGCACATCATAGTCTATCTACATGTCTATACTGTATGTGTGCTATATTAATGTGTGTATATTCTATTTAATTATCCATATTTAGTTGTTCGTTCGTGAGACAACGAAAGACTGTCAAAAACACTTTAAAATGACTTACCATCAGCACCAAGAGCAAATTGTGTGGATCACGCTCACCAACTTCCTCCCATGCTTTTTCATTCACTTGCAAATCTTTATAAAGCAAATTGTGTGGATCATAGAGAACTGTGTGCTTCTCAACCTCCACGATGAGACGAGTGTCGTCCATTGCTGTCGTTCCAGGTGCACTCTGAAGAACACTGCCTGTGACACCACGTGCTTTTGTTTATTGTTTCTGTTTTTATGCCAGCATATAGTTATAATATATACATAATTTAATTCATATTTAATTTAAGCTAAACTGGCATACATTATTTAAAGTTAGTTTTGTAGTTCAGGCAAAAACGTATGGCAGTGACTTCGTTTTTTGTGTAGAACTTTTTTTTTCATACTGCCGGATGTCATATGGTGACTGAGAAACACACGGAACACTTCACTAAATTATTTCATGGTTAAATGTGTTATTTTTCATGTTAACCAGGTTAATTTTGACCAGAACAATGTACTGTGGCTTTAATTCATCGTGAGCAGCGCGTCAAAAATAGACCTGGCACCGAAACGATCGCGGCACTGCCGCTTCTGCTGTGCTCCTGCTACGCGCTGCTGTGCTGCCTCTGCTGCTGGTGTGAATGCACTCATCTGTTAACATGAGCGCCGAAAAAAATACGCGCTGCTTACGGCCTGCTTACGCGTGCAGTGTGAAGCCGGCGTTAGGTTTGATGCAAGGGACTGTGGATTCCCAGTGTCACAGGAAGTTATTCAAGAGTTTGAGGACATTCTGCCACTGCAGCGCAGTCTTGCAGATTGGTCTTGCATACCAAGACCTAATCCTGGTTTCTTGGATTAAGCCAGGATTAGGCCTTGGTTTAATTAGGACATTTAAGCAGTTTTTATAAACACCCTATACAAAAACATTTCTGGTGTGCATCTTGAGACAAAACAATGGCACTGACTAATTTCAAGATATGCCAGTACAATATGATTTCAGTTAAAACAGCTCAAACAAACATTTTAGTCTAGGACTAGTTTAAACCTTGTCTGTGAAAATGGAAGCTTCAGCTTAAGTTCTGCCAGGAAGACTTAATCACTTCGTCACTTATTAACCTAATCTCTGGCCAATCACTTCTTCATATTTTCTGTATAAAGGTCGTACTTACTCATGTTTGAGTTCGCAGATGCCGATGCGACAATAGCCAGATGCCGATGCGACCACATGCTGACGCTCCAATCATGGCAGATGCTGACGCGACAGTTAGTTGATGATCCTAACGTCTTGTAGTGGTCGATCGAAGGCCCTACTATAAAGTAGCAATGTACAATACAGTGGTGTTCCATGTCAGCTATCATTTTGTTCCTTGGGCTGTCGCGGCAAGTCGCTCGTTCCTTAAGGCGAGCAATCTCGTGTTCAGATCAGACAATCACTTTCACGGAGGACTACTGGGCACGTTATCAAAGATACGGCTGCGTTCTCATCACCATTCTGGCGTCTTAACTACATCAGCATTCATCGCAGGGATATGGTATGGAAGCCCGTTTCCGCCACAGTTAAGTAAAAAAATATGATTCTTTAAGTCGAAATAATGAGAAACTTTTTTTCGAAATAATGACTTAACATCTCGAAATAATGAGAAACTTTCTCGAAATATTGACTTACAGTTTTTTACGATTGTTTACACACTAAAATTAAAATTTCCACACAATTAGCAAAATTTTACTCCAATGAGCAAAACACCTCCACAGATTTGCACAACATTACACACACTGGGCCCTATCTTGCACACAGCGCAATTGACTTTGTACGCCAACGCATGTGTCATTCCTATTTTGCACCCGCGCAAAGCGCGCTTTTCCCTCCACAGAAGCACGTCGCTAAACTAGTGAATGAACTTGCGCTCCCTGGACGGTTCAGCGCAAAAAAGGAGGCGTGTTCCGGCGCAAACAATCCCTGGTGCTATTTTGCTGTTCCATTAAACAGTTGCATCACTGACAAGAAAAAACCTGGTCTAAAGTCAGTGGCGCGTTGCGTTGTTCATTATGCTATTTTAAGGGCACATGCTTGACCATAATGTACAGCGTGCTCAACGCGCATACACTTTGCTCATGTAATCTACACAGATGCAACAGTTATTTTTGCAAATCATAAATTGTTACACTAAAAAAAATATATACACATTGTGGTGTGCTACGAAGATAGGCATAGAAAAATAAAGATAGAAAAAGATAGAAAAATAGGCATAAATCTAGCTTATAAATTATTCAGGCTTAATGTAGTAATTAAGGATCAGACCTGTTTGCCCAATAGTAGCAAGACATATATATATATATATATATATATATATATATATATATATATATATATATATATATATATATATATATACAGCCGAGAAGCAGAACATCCCAACATCATGCCGGACGCCGACGACGAGAGCCCGGATGACGCTAGCCCGGTGCAAACTTCAGCCACCATGCAGCCCAAGCCCAAGGGAGACCACCAGTGAGCACCCGCGGCGAGAAACATCAAATATCCTCCAAACCAGAAACCAACCACAGCAATTCAAGAAGCATTAGAGAAGCGGTTGAAAACGGCGAAACGACGAACAACGACCTCTCAACAACCTCTCAGTGGCTGCCAGCAATCAGCAACAGTCCCAATTGTAGCTCTGACTGTTAGACTAGTCACAAACATAAGGACATAAAATAAAATGTAAATCTAATAGCACATTAACATGATTTGTTGTGGGTGGAGAAGCGGCGAACAGACAACGCCAGCGTCCTCTCCCCCACGTTGCCTAGCAACCCAATATATATAATATATATATAAGGACATCTGACAGATTGGTTTGTCCGTCAAGAACCAGGAAAAAAAATCGACTGAAAAACTAAAAAACTGTTTAACCGACGCTATATTGGGTGGGTTTCTCCCATCCCCATAGGCTACAACACAACTTATCTGTCTTTCACTCCCTTACGAAAGGAAAATATATTTACCAATATATTACTTGAAATATATTTTAATATATTGTAAATATATGGAATAATATATTGATGGTATTATAAAATGTATTATATATTCATGTAATATATTGCAAACTATACAAATGATTGCTGCTTTCAATATATTGCAATATATTGAAAGATATAAATATTAATTCCCACATATGTGAATATATTGCCTAATGTATTGCATTAAATTTTCCAATATTCTGCAATATATTTTTGTTTCGTAAGGGCTGCTCTTACAAGAATGTACGCCTGGTAAATACGCCATAATAATAGCAACCCATAATGGAACTTGCACACCTGCTTTTAAAGGGAATGTTGGATGCCGCTCTGATTGGTTTATTCACGTTACGCCCAAACCACACCTATGAATAATGAAGCTACTTCAGACCAACCCATTTTAGATTTGCGCCGGGCGCAAGAGCCATTTATCCCACCGGGAAAATAGCAACAGCGCCGAGACCCGCCCACAAAGTTACTTGCGCTCCGCGCTTTGACACTTGCGTTTCAGATCGTTAAAATAGGGCCCAATGTCTGCTTCACCATTTTTGCAAAACATTACTGTAGTAAGTTCGATATAGTAAGGAAGGAAGAGGACACAGGGGTCGGCTGGACTGTTGATGCTTCTCTTTTATTATAGGATAGCAAAGTCAATAACACACTCAACGTGTGCCTTCAGTCAAACTCAATAATCACTTCCGGTTCACAGCACTTCCGGCTTCCGGGGTAAACTCAGTCTCTTGTGTGTGTCGCACCAACAGTCCGACTCTCTCTCTCCTCGATCTTCGGTTCCACCGATGTTTTGTACCCTCTCCGCGCTCATTACTGGAACGAGAGACAGGTGTTATTAATCTGCTTCCAACCCACTCACTTACCGCTCGTCCCGCGGCTCTCTCTCCCGCTGCAGACCTCGCTGAACCACGCCCCCCTTGCCACATACCCCCACCGCCCGACTCAGGCCGGGGAGCCGTCCGGCCTGCAGCCAACCCCCCCACCCCCCCACCCCCCCATTTCTGGAGAGGAAGTCAGCCACAGCCATCTGAGCACCCGGCCTGTGGACCACCTGGAACTTAAAAGGCTGAAGAGCTAGATACCAACGAGTGATCCGCGCGTTGGTATCCTTCATGCGGTGGAGCCATTGGAGAGGAGCATGGTCCGAACAGAGGGTGAACTCCCGCCCCAGAAGGTAGTAGCGGAGGGTGAGAACGGCCCACCTGATGGCAAGGCACTCCTTTTCGATGGTGCTGTACTTAGCCTCTCTCTTTGAGAGCTTACGGCTAATGTACAGCACCGGCCGCTCTCCCCCCTCCACCTCCTGGGCCAGGACTGCGCCCAGCCCCCTGTCCGACGCGTCAGTCTGCAACAGAAAAGGGAGAGAAAAGTCAGGGGAATGTAAAAGCGGCCCGCCACATAGAGCAGCCTTAACTCGGGTGAAGGCCTGCTGGCACGGCTCCGTCCATTGGACCGTATCTGGTAGCCCCTTTTTAGTAAGGTCAGTCAGAGGGCTGGTGAGGTCCGAATAATTTGGTATAAACCGTCTATAATATCCCGCCAGCCCCAAGAACTGCCTTACCTCCTTTTTGGTCTTGGGTCTCGGACAGGTTGCAATTGCGGCGGTCTTATCAATTTGGGGACGCACCTGTCCATGACCCAAGTGGAAGCCCAGATACCTTACCTCCACCCGCCCAATTGCACACTTCTTCGGATTGGCCGAGCCCCGCTCCCCTCAGCGACCTCAAGACCGCCCTAACATGCTGCATATGCCGCTGCCAATCGTGACTGTAAATCACGATATCGTCCAGATAGGCAGCAGCATATGCGGCATGGGGACGCAAAATCCTGTCCATGAGGCGCTGAAAGGTAGCGGGCGCCCCGAAAAAACCGAAAGGAAGCGTGACGAATTGGTGCAATCCAAACGGCGTGGTGAAAGCTGTCTTTTCTTTGGACAATGGAGACAAGGGGATCTGCCAATAGCCCTTCGTTAAGTCCAATGTCAAATAAAATCGAGCCGTGCCCAGCCGATCAAGCAACTCGTCAACCCGCGGCATTGGATACGCGTCGAATTTCGACACTGCGTTCACCTTGCGGTAGTCCACACAGAACCTGACCGAGCCGTCGGTCTTAGGGACCAAAACGATCGGGCTCGCCCAGTCACTGTTGGACTCCTCTATTACTCCCATATCGAGCATTGCCCCTAATTCCTCCTGAACTACTTTTTTCTTGTGTTCAGGTAAACGATACGGCCGGCTGCGAACTACCACGCCCGGCTCGGTCTCGATATGGTGCTGGATTAAGTTGGTACGTCCCGGTAGGGGCGAAAACACGTCGGCGAATTCCGCCTGTAGTTTTGATAGATCAGTGAGTTGGGACGGTGAGAGGTGATCTCCCCCAGGGGCCAGCGCGACCGATTGTGCTTTGATGCTCGCCTCTGGCCCGAGATCATCCTCTCCCCCGATCACCGTCGCCAACAACACTGATTCCACCTCATTCCATTTCTTCAGGAGATTGAGGTGGTATATTTGACGTACCCCGTTCCTATCGGACCGTATCACTTCATAATCGAGGTCTCCAACCTGTCGTGCGACCTCAAACGGCCCCTGCCACTTTGACATTAATTTAGAGCTCGATGTAGGGAGTAATACGAGCACTTTCTCTCCCGGTGTGAATTTGCGTAGTCTCGTACCCCTGTTATACGACCGGCTTTGGCGGTCCTGGGCTTGTAACAAATTCTCCCTAGTTAGCCGCCCCAAAGTGTGGAGTTTTGTTCGCAAGTCCAGCACATATTGAATTTCGTTTTTGGCCAAAGAAGGTCCCTCCTCCCAAGTTTCTCGTAGGACGTCCAGCACCCCCCGGGGCTGCCGTCCGTAGAGAAGCTCGAAGGGGGAAAACCCCGTGGAGGCTTGCGGGACCTCCCGCACAGCAAATAAGAGGGGTTCTAACCACCGATCCCAATTTTTGGCGTCTTCCTGTACGAATTTACGGATCATGGATTTAAGAGTGCGATTAAATCGTTCGACCAAGCCGTCTGTTTGTGGGTGATAGACGCTTGTCCGAATGGATTTAATGCCCAATAATCCGTACAATTCGCTTAACGTGCGTGACATAAACGCCGTGCCTTGATCAGTGAGGATTTCTTTCGGAATCCCCACTCGGGCCAATTCGTCCCCAGAATTAGCGGATGCCGGAGGTGGGGACTAACCGCCACCTCAACACTATGATTTTCTCCCCTAAACTGTATCGTGACTGGGACAACCGGATATTCCACCACATCCCCGTGCACACACCGCACCTTAACCATGCGGCTTGTATCCAATGCCCCAGGCTGCATCAGGCTTTGATGGATCGAGGTTTGGTTACATCCTGAATCCACCAAGGCCTGATATGTACCCCCCTTGATACTCACAGGAATTTGGTACTCTCCTGCTTGATCAGGGGTGGTCCGCTGGAAGTCCGGGACCCGGATCATTGTCCCGATGTCCATCATCGGACATCGGTCCACAAAATGGTCCGGGTCGCCGCACCGCCAGCAGGCCAGCCCAGGCCTGCCCGCCGCCCCTGCGGTGGGGAGTGGGTTGGAAAATGAGCGCGGAGGGGGGGTGGAACCGGAACCGTTATCCCCGCCCGACCCCAGCAGCCCCGCCCCCCTGGGCGGGGCCCTCGAACTCCCGTACTGCCCTGGGCCCATTCCACCCCGGCCTCTGGGGGGAATGTGAGGGGGCCCTGGAGGGCGGGACCTAGGGAGAGGGACAGGGCGAGAAGGAGAGACAGAGGGGGGAGAGAGAGAGGGAGAGGTTAATAGGGGCTCGCCGACCCCCGGGCACGCCACCAGATGGTCCTCCGCCAGGTTGATGGCCGTCGTCAGCGACGTGGGCCGGTGGCACTGGACCCACTCGGCGGTCTTCTTGGGTAGCCGAGCGATAAACTGCTCCAGTACCACCAAATCAACGATGTGGTCCACGTCGCTTCCACCGGCCAATAGCCATTTGCGGCACGCGTCCGGGAGCTGTTGGGCCATCGCGAAGGGCCGACCGGCCTCACCCCACTCCAGCGAGCGGAACCGCTGACGATGCTGCTCGGGGGTCCGGCCGACCCGCTGGATGATGGCCCTCTTCAGGTCTTCATAATCCAGAAGGTTCGCCACCGGCAGTTGTTGGGCGGCCGCCTGGGCTTCTCCCGTGAGCAGTGGTATGAGGCGCACCGGCCACTGTGCCCGGGGCCACCCGCAGGCCTCCGCTGCCTTCTGAAAGAGGTCCATGAAGGCCTCGGGATCGTCCTGTGGCCCCATCTTGTGTAGGGGCACGTGGACCGGTGCGCTGGCGAGCCCGGTGGCTTCGGTGCGAACCTCCCGGTCTATCCAGCTCCGGAACCTCTCGCGGTCCTCTTGCTGGCCGCGGACAATGGCCTCGAAGCAGCGCTCCTGGTCTGCCCGCAGGTCCAGCATGGATTGGTGTTGCTCCTGATGGAGGGCCGCGAGAGAGGTGATGATGTCCGCAAACGGCGTGGCGGAGGGCGTTGGCGTTGTCATGGCGGCGGCGCTGTCCTGCTTCCTTCCCGGGTTTCGGCACCAGTGTAGTAAGTTCGATATAGTAAGGAAGGAAGAGGACACAGGGGTCGGCTGGACTGGTGATGCTTCTCTTTTATTATAGGATAGCAAAGTCAATAACACACTCAACGTGTGCCTTCAGTCAAACTCAATAATCACTTCCGGTTCACAGCACTTCCGGCTTCGGGGGTAAACTCAGTCTCTTGTGTGTGTCGCACCAACAGTCCGACTCTCTCTCTCCTCGATCTCCGGTTCCACCGATGTTTTGTACCCTCTCCGCGCTCATTACTGGAACGAGAGACAGGTGTTATTAATCTGCTTCCAACCCACTCACGTACCGCTCGTCCCGCGGCTCTCTCTCCCGCTGCAGACCTCGCTGAACCACGCCCCCCTTGCCACAATTACACACAGTGATTTGTAAAACTCTACACACATTTTCACACCTTAGACACAGATAAGGATTGTGAGGTTACTTCCTTGTAATTACAAAGCACTGGATTGCCAATTACCACACTAATGAACGAATTGGATAAACACATCTACCAGGTGTGGAAGCACACATTTGCTAATTTGAAAACGCAGCACTCAGGTGTGCTATAAAAGGCAGCAGGTGAGTTCACCTGTCTTCAACAAAAATGGAAGGAGTTAGAAGAAGAAGAAGAGTGAGAATGAGAGGGGGAGCTCAAAGAGGAGATGAAGGCGGTAGAGGAAGAGGAAGAGGAGAAGGAAGTAGAGGAAGAGGCGAAGGAGGTAGAGGAGAAGAAGGTAGAGGAAGAGGAGAAGAAGGTAGAGGAAGAGGCATAGGTAGAGGAGAAGGAGGTAGAGGCATAGGTAGAGGAGAAGGAGGTAGAGGAAGACACCTAGGTAGAGGAGAAGGAGGTAGAGGAAGACACCTAGGTAGAGGAGAAGGAGGTAGAGGAAGACACCTAGGTAGAGGAGAAGGAGGTAGAGGAAGACACCTAGGTAGAGGAAGAGGTAGAGAAGGACTTGAAGAGGTGATAGAACCTGAACAAAGAAGACGAGGACCAAATTTGACTCGAGAAATCCGTGCAACACTTATTGACCATGTTATCAACCATGGACTGACACTGATGGAAGCTGGACAAAGAGTTCAACCAAATCTCAGCAGAAATACTGTTGCGTCAGTAATTCGGACATTTCATTGAGAAAACAGGTAAGCTAACCACACAGTATACATTGAAACTGAAGCTTGTATAATCAATATTGTTTACTGTGACATTTGACAGTAGGCTGCATATATATATATATATATATATATATATATATATATATATATATATATATATATATATATATATATTTATTTATTTATTTTTATCTTTTTTTTTTTTTTTTTTTTTTTTTTTACATAGGATTGAGGGTCGAGGACACCAAGGTGGAAGGGGCCCCATGTTTAGTCGTGCACAAAAGGCCGCCATTGTGAACATGATTTTGGCCAATAATTGTATCAGGCTATGAGAAATCCAAGCCAATATCATCAATGATAACAATATTTTCAATAACATCCAACGAGTCTCTCTGTCAACATTAGGTCGAATCCTAAAGAAAAATCAAATATACATGAAGCAACTGTATCGGGTACCATTTGACAGAAATTCAGAGTGAAACATCTGCACAATGAGTATGTGGAGGTATGCATTGTTCATCTGACTACGGTGTGGTATCATGCACTGCTCATAATGTTCTGTCACAAAAAAATACTGTGCTATAGATATTGAATAGCATCCTATTTTCTTTAATGTGTTTCAGAGAGTCTTGCAAATGGATGCTGCTGAAATTCAACATGAATTTATATATGTGGATGAGGCTGGATTTAACCTTGCAAAAACAAGAAGGAGAGGGAGAAATGTAATTGGGCACAGGGCAATCACCAATGTGCCAGGGCAGCGAGGGGGTAACATCACCCTTTGCGCTGCTATCACACACAAAATGGGGTCCTCCACCACCATGCAAATCTGGGACCCTATAATGCAAATCTGATACTTGCATTTCTTGACCGATTGCATGAGATTGTCACAGCATTACACCAAGTGGACCAGATGCGGTACATTGTCGTTTGGGACAATGTCTCATTTCATCGGGCTGCTCTGGTCCAGAACTGGTTCCATGATCACCCTGATTTTGAAGTTTTATACCTTCCCCCATACTCCCCCTTCCTGAATCCTATAGAAGATTTTTTTTCACCGTGGCGGTGGAAGGTATGTGACCTGCGGCCCTATGACCGTTTGCCCCTCATTCAGGCCATGGAACAGGCATGTGATCTTATTGAAGCAGCTTCAGTGCAGGGGTGGATTCGTCACACAAGGCGATTCTTCCAACGCTGCCTTGCCAATGAAGACATAGCCTGTGATGTGGATGAAATCTTATGGCCTGATCCAGCCAGACCGAGAGACGGATAGTTACAGTATTCTTGTTGCTTTTACAGTAGTGTTCTTTCATTTCTGTTTTACTTTTACTTTACTTTTCTTCAGAGTTGAAGTGTATGCACTGTAATTCATGCAGTAATTTTTATTTGTCTATAGATTTTATTTGTTTACAGTAATTGATATCATTGTTGGTTGATTACTGTAACTGATTATGGTAAGAAATACTGTAAGTATTGAAATAAATACTTGAAATATTCAGTCTGCCGCATCAAGTGTTGTGGAGTGCTTGGTAAGGTTATAGTAGGCCTACAGTATTTGTCTACATTCTCCTTATATCTCAAAACAAATCATGAATAATGTTGTGAGTTTCTCACTATTTTTGTCACCTAAATTATCTCTTACATACAGTAAGAATGTCTGGCCAAAAATCGAATTTTTTTTTTTTTTTTTTTTTTTTTACAAATGTTTTTTATTTATCACAGCAGTGTGAAACTGGCTGCAATAGTGTATGATCATTGATGACTGTTTTGGTTAAATGAAAACAAATAGCATTTTCACAAATATGTGTATATGTTTTGACTGAAGTGTGTCATTTTGCAAACAATCTAGGAATTTTGCTAATTGATTGTGGTCTTTGGATAATTGTGATTTATATTTTGACAAAAAGAACTCAGTTTTCAAAATTGCGTGTAAACAATTGATAAAACCTGTAACATCTCGAAATAATGAGAAACTTTCTCGAAATAATGACTTAACATCTCAAAATAATGAGAAACTTTCTGGAAAGATTGACTTGACATCTCGAAATAATGAGAAACTTTCTCGAAAGATTGACTTGACATCTCGAAATAATGAGAAACTTTCTCGAAATAATGACTTAACATCTCGAAATAATGAGAAACTTTCTCGAAATAATGACTTAACATCTCGAAATAATGACTTAACATTTCAAAATAATGAGAAACTTTCTCGAAAGATTGACTTGACATCTCGAAATAATGAGAAACTTTCTCGAAATAATGACTTAACATCTCGAAATAATGAGAAACTTTCTCGAAATAATGACTTAACATCTCGAAATAATGAGAAACTTTCTCGAAATAATGACTTAACATCTCGAAATAATGAGAAACTTTCTCGAAATATTGACTTAATATCTCGAAATAATGAGAAACTTTCTCGAAATAATGACTTAACATCTCAAAATAATGAGAAACTTTCTCGAAATATTGACTTAATATCTCGAAATAATGAGAAACTTTCTCGAAATAATGACTTAACATCTCGAAATAATGACTTAACATCTCGAAATAATGAGAAACTTTCTCGAAATATTGACTTAACATCTCGAAATAATGAGAAACTTTCTCGAAATAATGACTTAACATCTCGAAATAATGAGAAACTTTCTCGAAATATTGACTTAACATCTCAAAATAATGAGAAACTGTCTCGAAATAATGACTTAACATCTCGAAATAATGACTTAAAGGTGCACTATGGAGCTTTCCGTCCACTGGAGGGCGCCTATTCAAAACAAATCGTAGTTTGATGACGCAAAGTGTGAGCGCAGCATCTTGGGAGATGTGGTCTTCTCATCACAGCCGGTGGAAAATAGGACTCGGGCAGAAATCACGTTCATGCATGCGGTTATTAACGTTACTGTAGTCTAAAGCAGAGCAGGACCGAGTGTTATGGACCTGAGCACAATTGCTGGAGCGATTGTTAAACAAATACCCGCCCCGCGAATACCGGGACTTTTATTATGACGGGACGGGAGACAGTCGCCGGTCGCCTGCACTGATCAGCTCTTCCGGTTATGATTTTGAGGTAATGTAGCTCTGTTTATCATATTAGATACATTTAAGTGTGTTCAAAACGATGTTAAGACTTTACTCCGTGCGTTCACTTGTTCACACTGCTAAGAGTAAAGCGCTCCTGCGAAATAAAAGCCGAAACCGAGGGTAACGCAGATATGACGCAATTGACAGGCGACTCCCTCAAATGCAATCAATCAATCAATCAATCAACTTTATTTATATAGCGCTTTTACAATCACGATTGTGTCAAAGCAGCTTCACAGTGTCAAACAGGATAATATTGCGACAAAATTAGATTTGGCTGTACAGTCGTACTGGAGAAAACAGTAATGTTATCAGCTTAGTTTAATTTATCATATAGCAACAATGTTGGCAGATCAGTATTTAAGTTTATAGAATTAAATAATACCTAATTCATACATTTTATTTGTATAATAAGTTGAATAACTTTAATCATATTTTTAGTGTCCCCAACTGAGCAAGCCAAGCCAAAGGCGACAGTGGCAAGGAACCAAAACTCCATCAAGGCATGATGGAGAAAAATAAACCTTGGGAGAAACCAGACTCAGTCGGGGTGCCAGTTCTCCTCTGGCCTATTAACACACCGTGTAAGATTATTATTCTGGCAACCTTACAGGTCAGAAATCATATTAGATTGGAATATTCAAAATTTCAGGGTATAACGGAAGAGACAGATTTATTTGGAAATAAATGATGGGATGGTGCGTCGATTACACAAGAGTATGAATACATGAAAGATCGGAATTATTGCGCCGAAGACGGGTTTTGAGCATGTCGTGCCAGTGAGGCAAATTCGGAAGGGCATAGGTATATTATTGAATAATAAAAAGTTAAAAATGTTCTATGTGTATGCCATAGTAAAGAGATGTGTTTTTAGTCTAGATTTAAACTGACAGAGTGTGTCTGCTTCCCGAACAATGCTAGGAAGACTATTCCACAGTTTAGGAGCTAAATAGGAAAAGGATCGACCGCCTGCAGTTGATTTAGATATTCTAGGTATTATCAACTGGCCAGAGTTTTGAGACCGCAATAGACGTGATGGAGTATAATGCGTTAAGAGCTTGCTTAAGTACCGGGGAGCTAAACTATTTAGTGCTTTGTAAGTAATAAGCAAGATTTTAAAATGTATGCGATGTTTAATAGGGAGCCAGTGCAATGTTGACAGAACTGGACTAATATGATCATACTTCCTGGTTCTAGTAAGAACTCTAGCTGCTGCATTTTGGACTAGCTGGAGTTTGTTTATTAAGCGAGCAGGGCAACCACCCAGTAGAGCATTACAATAATCTAGCCTTGAGCTCATGACTCATGGCTCATGTACTAACTGTTCAGCATTTTGCATTGAAAGCATGTGCCGTAATTTAGATATATTTTTAAGATGATAAAATGCGGTTTTACAGATGCTAGAAACGTGGCTTTCAAATGAAAGATTGGTATCAAAGAGCACACCCAGGTTCCTCACTGACGACGAGGGCTTGACAGAGCAGTCATCAAGTGTTAGACAGCATTCTCGGTTACTACTTGTGGAACTTTTCTGTCCAATAATTAAAAATTCAGTTTTATCTGAATTAAGTTGCAGGAAATTACTATTCATCCAATTTTTTATATCAGCTATGCATTCCGTTAATCTTGTGAATTGGTAGGTTTCGTCAGGGCGTGAGGAAATATAGAGCTGAGTATCGTCAGCATAACAATGAAAACTAACGCCATGTTTCCTAATGATATCTCCCAGTGGTAGCATATACAGGGTGAAAAGCAACGGTCCTAACACTGAGCCTTGCGGTACCCCATACTGAACTTGTGATCGGTGTGACACACTCTTCATTTACTGCTACAAACTGATAACGGTCAGATAAGTACGATTTAAACCATGCCAAAGCAGTTCCACTAACACCAACATAATTTTCGATTCTATTCAGAAGAATATTGTGATCGATAGTATCAAATGCAGCGCTAAGATCGAGTAACACTAATAGAGAGATACAACCACGATCAGATGATAAGAGTAAATCATTTGTAACTCTAAATAGAGCAGTCTCAGTGCTATGATACGGTCTAAATCCTGACTGGAAATCCTCACATATACCATTTCTTTCTAAAAAGGAACATAATTGTGAAGACACAGCCTTTTCTAGTATTTTTGATAGAAACGGTAGATTCGAGATTGGCCTGTAATTGACTAATTCTTTAGGATCAAGTTGCGTTTTTTTTAATAAGTGGTTTAATTATAGCCAACTTAAAAGTTTTCGGTACATATCCTAATGTCAAAGATGAATTAATGATATTAAGCAGAGGATCTATGACCTCTGGAAGTATCTCTTTTAATAGCCTAGTCGGTATAGGGTCAAGCATACATGTTGTTGATTTTGATGATTTTACAAGTTTAGCCAGTTCTTCTCCTCCTATAGTAGTGAATGAGTGTAATTTTTCCTCAGTGACACTACAGCGCTCTGTCTGAAGTGATACTGTAATAGACAGCTGCATGGTTATAATTTTATTCCTAATATTATCAATCTTACTTGTAAAGAAGTTCATAAAGTCATTACTGCTGTGCATTTTTTGATAATTTAGCTACTGTATCGAATAAATACTTAGGGTTGTGTTTGTTTTCTTCTAAAAGAGTTGAGAAATAAGCAGATCTAGCAGTTTTTATGGCCTTTCTGTATGCAATCATGCTCTCTTTCCACAAATTGCGAAAAACCTCCAGTTTTGTTTTCTTCCAGCTGCGCTCCATTTTTCTGGCTGCTGTTTTAAGGGCCCGAGTGTGCTCGTTGTACCACGGCGTTGGATTATTTGCTTTAATCTTCTTTAAGCGCCGGGGAGCAACTATGTCTAAAGTGCTAGTAAAGAGAGAGTCAATAGTTTCTGTTGCAGCATCAAGTTCCTCTTGGCTATCTGTAATGCTGAGGAGATGGAACTGATGAGGAAGATTATGTACAAAGCAATCTTTAGTCGCAGCGGTTATCGTCCTGCCATATTTGAAGCGAGGGGATGGCTTTGCAGCCTTAGGTAAATTAAGTATACATGATATTAGGTAATGATCTGAGATGTCATCGCTCTGCTGCAGAATTTTAACAGTATCAACATTTATTCCATGTGACATTATTAGATCTAAAGTATGATTAAGGCGATGAGTGGGTCCCGATACGTGTTGTCTAACTCCAATAGAGTTTAGAATGTCTCTAAATGCCAATCCCAATGCGTCTTTTTCATTGTCTACGTGGATATTAAAATCCCCAACAATTAGTACTTTATCTACAGCTAATACTAACTCCGATACAAAACCAGCAAATTCTTTGATAAAGTCTGTATTGTGCCCTGGTGGCCTGTATACAGTAGCCAACACAAATGTCAGACGGGATTTATCATTTACACTACACAACATTACATAAAGCACCAAAACTTCAAAGGAATTATATTTGAAACTAGACTTCTGAGTAATGCTGAAAATATTATTATAAATTATAGCAACACCTCCCCCTTTACCTTTCAGACGTGGCTCATGTTTATAACAATAATCTCGGGGGGTGCACTCATTTAAAGTAATGTAATCGTCAGGTTTTAGCCAGGTTTCTGTCAAGCACAGCACATCTAAGTTATGATCTATAATCATATCATTGACAAAAAGCGTTTTTGGCGAAAGGGATCGAATATTCAGCAACCCAAGCTTTATCAATTGTTCATCCGTATTATATCTGTTGTTTATTTGTTGGACATCAATTAAATTTTTACTGTTGAATGGTTTTGATGGTTTTTTGTATTTACTAATTCGGGGAACAGACACAGTCTCTATATGATAATATCTAGGTGAAAGAGTCTCTATGTGCTGGGATTTAGCTGACTTTGGTGACGTGAGACAGCTAGCAGACGGTTGGTTTAGCCAGTTTGTCTGCTTCCTGACCTGGGCCCCAGTGAGTCAAGGTTTAGCTCTAAGACTATGTGCCAAATTACTAGAGAGAAGAGCAGCACCAGCCCAGGAGGGATGAATGCCGTCTATCTTCAACAGGTCAGGTCTGCCCCAAAAACTTTTCCAATTGTCTATGAACCCTATGTTATTTTGCAGACACCACTTTGACAACCAGCCATTGAGTGATGATAACCTGCTAACTATTTCATCACTCCTTTTCGCAGGGAGAGGACCAGAGAAAACTACGGCTTTTGACATCGTACTTGCGAGTTTACACACCTCTTTAATGTTAATTTTGGTGACCTCCAACTGGCGAAGTCGAACATCATTAGTGCCAACGTGAATAATAATCTTAGAGAATTTACGATTAGCTTTAGCCAGCACTTTTAAATTTGCTTTGATGTCAGGCACTCTGGCTCCCGGTAAACATGTGACTATGGTGGCTGGTGTCTCTATTTTCACACTCCCTGTAATAGAATCGCCAATAACTAGGGCACTTTCAACAGGATCCTCAGTGGGTGCATCACTGAGTGGGGAGAACCTGTTTGATGTTATAATCGGAACGGAAGAGCGTTTTTTTGATCCGCGACTATGCTTTCTCATCGTCACCCAGCCCTGCTGCGCGGGCTCAGCCGGAACCAAACAATGAGTGTTCACTAAGCTAGTCGCATCCAAAGCAGTATCTAAAGTTGTTACATTCTCACTACTCTCACATAAAGCTTGGATGCGTGTCTCTAAATCTGAAATCTTCTCCGTCAGCCTGATTAATTCCTTACATTTATCACATGTGAAGCCCTGTTCGCCAACGGAGATAGATATGCTAAACATGTAGCATGCAGTGCAAGTGACAATGACAGGAGAAGAAGACATGGCTTACCGTATTTGTTGATGAATCCAAAACTTACCACAGTTGTCTGATGGAGTCTTTTTAATAATCCAACTCACCACAGTTGTCTAAAGAACTCAGAAAACAGGAGACCCGGATGCTGGGATGGAAAGCTACCAGGCTAGCGAAAAGCTAATGTGTGGTAGTGATTTAGATTAAAAGCTAGTAATGTCAAATTTAAATTGATAGACTATATTAAACACTATATGGTGATGAGTAAGTTATATTTAGCAGTGTAGATTACAAAGAAAATATATCCAATAGAGATTCAAACACAGCTATACAGAGCTACAAAAACTGTGGTGGCAGCAGCAGCAGCAGGCAGACAGACAGGAGCAATCGATCAGGAACAATCAATCAGCCATTTAGTGAGGCCAGAAACGTTTTCAGCAATGCTGAAACGTCCCTGTCCTTAGTTAAAATAGCAATTTTCTCACAATTTACAAATAGTTGGAAACTTCTGGGATATTGTAGGTACTCAAATGAACAAAATATATAACACCTGCCTAGTGGTTTTTGGATATTTTACTGCAAAAATACTACATAGTTCACCTTTAATATCTCGAAATAATGACTTAACATCTCGAAATAATGACTTAATATCTCGAAATAATGACTTAACATCTTAACTAATAGTTAAGACTTAACATTTAACAATAATGACTTAACATCTCGTAATAATGAGAAACTTTCTCGAAATAATGACTTAACATCTCGTAATAATGAGAAACTTTGTCGTTATAATGCACTGTGCGTGCTGATCCTGATTCTTGCAAACAGTGGGCCTCTGCGTGATCCATGGAATTTAAGCAAATAGAGCAGTATTTCAGACGAGGACTAACAAATCGTGAAATACTAACTCTTCTGAAAGATGTACATGGAGTCAGAATTAGCAATCACACTCTTGAGCGACTTTTAAACAAACACCAGCTTTGAAGGAGGAAGAACAAAACTGATGAAGCTGATGAGGCAACTTTCATTCAGCAACAACTACAAACATCGGGGCAGTTAGATGGTTACAGGTGGATGCATCAGAAATGCTGGCTCAATGGAATTATCACTGACAGAGAGACAGTGCGGGTGATTTTACGGTTGCTAGACGGCGAGGGAGTTGACCTGAGGTCTAGAAATCGACTTCGCCGCCGAGTGTATTTCAGCCGTGGACCTAATTATGTGTGGCATATCGATGGATATGATAAATTAAAGCCATACGGAATTGGTATAAGTCGGTGCATAGACGGATTTTCAAGGAAAATAATGTGGCTTGAAGCATACAGAACAAACAGTGGTCCTCGGGTTATTGCAGGGTACTTTATGACAGCTGTAGAGGCGGAAGGCTGCCCTAATATGGTGAGATTGGATCTCGGCACGGAGAACGTCAATGTTGCAGAGATGCAGAAATTTCTGCATCATGGAACGCAGCCTGACTCTGCTTGCGTCAGTTCTGGTCCAAGCACAAGCAATCAACGGATTGAGAGATGGTGGCTTACACTTAGACGTCAGTGCATCCAGTTTTGGATGAATCTGTTCGACAATCTAAAAGAGGATGGGCATTATGCTGCCACTTTCCTGGACAAATGTTTGATTCAGTTTTGTTTTCAAAATTTAATACAGGTAAGTCAACATGTTTTATTTTGTTTATTTATAGCTATTTAAAGGGATTGTTCACCCAATATGAACATTTTGTCATCATACTCCCCTCATGTTGTTCCTTTAAGCATATTTTATATATATATATATATATATATATATATATATATATATATATATATATATATATATATATATATATATATATATATATAATGTGTGTGTGTGAGTTTCTTTCTTTTGTTGAACATAGAGGAAGATGTTCTGAAGAATGTTGGTAACCAAACAGTATTTTCCCCTTTGACCTCCAAATAGTATTGAAAAAAATACTATGGTATCTCAATGTTTGATATCTACTTGGCTACAAACATTCTTCAAAATATCTTATTTTGTGTTCACCAGAACAAAGAAACTCATACCGGTGTGGAACAACTTGAGGGTGAGTAAATGACAGAATTTTCATTTTGGGGTGAACTATACCTTTAATTTCATTTTTCAGGAGGAACTGAATCAAGTGGCATCTTCATGGAACAATCACAGAATACGACCAGTACATAATTCTCGGTCTCCAAATGGTCGCCCAACTATTATCCATGCAGTACCTCAGCTATATGGCGCACAAGATTACTTACACCCTGTTGGCCCACAAGAAGTTGAAGTGTGTCTGGAGGAATGCGTTTTCAAAGACTACCCATGTGACAAAGATGTGTTTGATACCTGTGTTCACCTCATTACAGAACACAATCTGGATATGTCAAGAGATGCCTATTCAACTGTGGATATTTATATCAAACTGCGGGAGTTGATAAATAATGAACTAAATGACACAGACTAACATTATTTGTCATTTGAGGGCACTGAAAGTATATCTGAAAACAAACAGTATCTTGATATGATCACAATGAATCTCATTTTGACATGCACTGTATTTCACTTTGTTTGGATTCAACTTTTACACATAATTTTTATGCTGTGAAACATTTAACTGAAATGTAAGGACAGGCCCACTAGTGTTCAAAATAAAATAAAAAACGAGAAAGAAGCATGTTTTTTTTTTTTTTTTTACTGAATAAGCAAAGCAGGCAATTTATTAAACAAAAAACTTGTAACGTTTATGGTTATGTAACAGTGGGTGTACCGTTGTTGGAAAAAAAAGCACACCATAAATTTGAATTGCAACATATTCTTAAAGGGATAGTTCACCCAAAAATGAAAATGTGATGTTTATCTGCTTACCCCCAGGGCATCCAATATGTAGATGTGTTTGTTTCTTCAGTAGAATACAAATTAAATTGCTTGTTTAATGCATGGGGGTAAGCAGATAAACATCACATTTTCATTTTGGGGTGAACTTACCCTTAAAAACATCGTATTCTGGAAGGAAAGCAATTCTCAATGTTGTCACAAACAAATTTACAACTAACAGTATTGCTATAAATGCAAAACAATGCTAAAACAGGTTGGATGTAGTGCTATTGGGTCAGAGCAAAAAACATCCATATCTTTGCACTGAAATTGTGCAATATTTGTATAGCTGTACGATATCAAACAAGTAAGAAAATGCTCAGCAGTTATCAGCAAGTGCAAACAGTCTAACAATTGACAATAACATTGCATTACATTAACACTTTGTACTAGTTATAAAACTTTCAAATTTACAGTACAGCTGTACATTCACAATTTAGAAAGAGGAAACAGCTTAAAATAAAAGTTTTAGGAAGTTTCGAAACTTCATTAATTAGATAATGTCCATCACCCACACATTGCATTCTAAGAC